>NC_084735.1:27204613-27312113 GCF_033978785.1 Entelurus aequoreus | reverse complement strand
ACATATAGTATGGACCATGTGATTTGTCAGTCCATTCACATACAGGCAATGTGTAAACACGTGCCTGTTTCTTTGCATACAACAAATACATTTAGTAAACATATGTTTGCCCATTCACATACAATGCAAACAGAACACAATTGTCTTTCTTTCCATTCACATACAGTACAAACAGAATGTAATTGTATTTCTGTCCATTCACATACAGTAAATACATGATGTAAAAAGCTGTCTCTCCATCCACATATAGTACAGACAAGCTTGTGTGTCAGTCCATTCATGCACGTTTATTTGGCAAATGGCTGCAAACTAACCCAGTGCAAACCTCGGCCAGTCCATTCACATAAAATTTAGTGTGTAAACATATTTCCATTTACATCCAGTACAGATACTATAATGTAAACATCTCATTCACATACAATACAAGCATCACTTCATATTTCTGGTTATTGACAGCACAGACAGTGTGATCTGCCAGTCCATTCTAATATACACACATTATACACCGTCTACACAATATACATGTCTGGAAAAACTGTGTTTGAACATTGGCCGGTCTATTCATGTAAACTAATTCCGCAAATATGTTCACAATGCATTCACGTGCACACATTACGTAAACACCTGTCCGTCCATACTGTACATACCGTAAACAAGGCTCTGTCTATTCCTATCCACACACATTGTCTTTCCATTCACAAACACGTCTGTCCTTTCACATACTGTCTATAACAACCCCATAAAATGTGTTAACATATTCATTTCAGAGGTCTGTTGCTGTTATGTTTTAAATAAATGATAGTGTCATTGAAATCATCACTATCCCCTTTCCTCCTGATGCGGAGTCGTCACATCAGCCACTGCGAAATGTTCCATTAAACACACAAGTCGGCGTTTCTGTATGCAAACAACGGCCGGGAAGAACAACACTCGACACTAGAACAAATAACAATGATCGCTGAGCGAATGTAAAATTAGATTCTGCCCTTCTCCGATCCCTGACAGGCGACCGCTTCCTCGTTATTAAATGTAGCTGTCAAAATGGACCCCGTTTGATCTATATTTGTAAGCAAGCGGCGGCTGCGGGTGAGCGCGCAAAACGACGCAAGGCGAGCGTAAACGATAGCTGCAGCCGCTCACATGATATTTGTGCAGCGTTTATGAAAAAGGATGTCTGCGATCTGCAACACGGGGGCCCTCCAGCGCTTTGCTTTTTGAATGTAATGGAGCAGATTGCAGTGGAATCAGCATCCGAGGAGTCAGGTTGTGTTGGCATTGTTTGTCACCGTGGGGCCTTTCATGCAGCACTCTCGTCCAGTGCGCTTGGGCTCGCTCGCCGTTCAAAAGTTGCCCCCCCGCAGGATGGAAGTGGGCAATCTTCAGCGGGATTATTTTTGGACGAGAAAGCGAGGAAGTCGGCCAAGTGTGTTCCTTTTTCTCCTCTCCCCCCCCTCCTCACTTTCTATTATGTGAAGAAGCACAGGCAAGACCAGGGGGGCTTCTCTATCTCCACAGAGAGGAAAATTAGGAGTGTGTATGGGAAGGTAGACCTGAAGGAGCGCTGACAACATGACTGTGGTGTTTCTCCATAATAGCAACATATTTTCTTAATCAATTGCGTTTTGATTGTATACTACACAGGTCTCAAACTCAAGGCTGGGGGGCCAAATCTGGCCGCCCCATTTCATTTTATTGTGCCCACCATGTCATTTTATTATATTTATTTTAAAGGCCTACTGAAACCCACTACTACCGACCACACAGTCTAAAAGTTTATATATCAATGATGAAATCTTAACATTGCAACACATGCCAATATGGCCGGGTTAGACTAGTAAAGTGCAATTTTAAATTTCCCGCAAAATATTCTGCTGAAAACGTCTCGGTATGATGACGTTTGCGCGTGACGTCACGGATTGTGCGGACATATTGGGACCCCATTTTGGCCAGCTATTAAGTCGTCTGTTTCCATCGCAAAATTCCACAGTATTCTAGACATCTGTGTTGGTGAATCTTTTGCAATTTGTTTAATGAACAATGAAGACAGCAAAGAAGAAAGCTGTAGGTGGGATGGGTGTATTAGCGGCTGGCTGCAGCAACACAACCAGGAGGACTTTGAGTTGGATAGCAGACGCGGTACCGTGAGTACGCAGCTTTGGCTTCCAAACATTTGATCGCTTGCCCGTACGTGTGTGCCGCTATGTGCATGTCACGTACGTAACTTTGGGGAAATATATGTGTTGTATGAACTTTACGGAGGTGAACGGTACTTTGGGCTGTGGGATGGAGTGTGTTGTGCGGGTGTTTGATTTGTATTGGTGGGTTATATGGACGGGAGGGGGGAGGTGTTTGTTATGCGGATTAATTTGTGGCATATTAAATATAAGCCTGGTTGTGTTGTGGCTAATATAGTATATATATATATGTCTTGTGTTTATTTGCTGTTTTAGTCATTCCCAGCTGAATATCAGGTCCCACCCGCCTCTCACAGCATCTTCCCTATCTGAATCGCTTCCACTGCCCTCTAATCCTTCACTCTCACTTTCCTCATCCACGAATCTTTCATCCTCGCTCAAATTAATGGGGTAATTGTCGCTTTCTCGGTCCGAAACGCTGTCGTTGCTGCTGGCCATGATTGTAAACAATGTGCAGATGTGAGGCGCTCCACCACCTGCGACGTCACGCTACTTCCGGTACAGGCAAGGCTTTTTTATCAGCGACCAAAAGTTGCGAACTTTATCGTTGATGTTCTCTACTAAATCCTTTCAGCAAAAATATGGCAATATCGCGAAATGACACATAGAATGGACCTGCTATCCCCGTTTGAATACATTTTTTTTTATTTCAGTAGGCCTTTAATGTGACACGCCACATCATTTTATGTGGTCCACCACATCATATATTAGGCCAGCCACATAGTTCTAATGCCCCCCCCCCCTACATAATTTTAACATGGTCTGCCACATCATTGCAATGTGGTCCGTCATGTCATTTTGTGTGGTCCGCCATATAATTTTATTGCGGACTGACACTTTATTTGAATGTGGCCCACCATATTATTTTGATCTGGCCTGCCAAATCATTATATGTGTGCCCCCATTTTCATTTTATCGTGGTCCGTAGTGTAATTTTATAGTGGCCCACCACATCATTTTATCGTGGACCGCCACTTTATTTCAATGTGGCACACCACGTCATATATGTGGCCAGCCACATCTTTTTAATGCTGCCCACCCAAGACATTTTAAAGTGCCTCTCCACATCATTTTACGAAACCCAAAACCAGTGAAGTTGGCACATTGTGTCAATCGTAAATATGAAACTGAATACAAAGATTTGCAAATCCTTTTCAACCTATATTTAATTGAATAGACTGCAAAGTCAAGATACTTCATGTTTAAACTGGAAAACTTTGTTGTTTTTTGCAAATATTGGCTAATTTGAATTTTATGCCTGCAACATGTTTCAAAAAAGCTGGCACAAGAGGCAACAAAGACTGAGAAAGTTGAGGAATGCTCATCAAACACTTATTTGGAACATGCCACAGGTGAACTGGCTAATTGGGAACAGGTGGGTGGCATGATTGGGTATAAAAGCAGCTTCCACAAAATGCTCAGTCATTCACAAACAAGGATGGGGCGAGGGTCACCACTTTGTGAACAAATGCGTGAGCAAATTGTCGAACAGTTTAAGAACAACATTTCTCAACCAGCTATTGCAAGGAATTTAGGGATTTCACCATCTACGGTCCGTAATATCATCAAAAGGTTCAGAGAATCTGGAGAAATCTTTGATTGGTTGATTGATTGAGACTTTTATTAGTAGGTTGCACAGTGAAGTACATATTCCGTACAATTGACCACTAAATGGCAACACCCGAATACGTTTTTCAACTTGTTTAAGTCGGGGTCCACTTAAATTGATTCACTGCACATAAGCAGCAAGGCGGAAAACCAACATTGAATGTCCATGACCTTCGATGCCTCAGGCGGTACTACATTAAAAACCGACATCAGTGTGTAAAGGATATCACCGCATGGGCTCAGGAACACTTCAGAAAAGCACTGTCAGTAACTACAGTTTGTTGCTACATCTGTAAGTGCAAGTTAAAACTATACTATGCAAAGCCAAAGCCATTTATCAACAACACCCAGAAACGCCGCCAGCTTCGCTGGGCCCAAGCTCATCTAAGATGGACTGATGTAAAGTGGAAAAGTGTTCTGTGGTCTGACGAGTCCACATTTCAAATTTTTTTGGAAACTGTGGACGTTGTGTCTTCCAGAACAACGAAGAAAAGAACCATCCTGATTGTTCTAGGCGCAAAGTTCAAAATCCAGCATCTGTGATGGTATGGGCGTGTAATAGTGCCCAAGGCATGGTTGACACACATCTGTGAAGGCACCATTAATGCTGAAAGGTAAATAAAGGTTTTGGAGCAACATATGTTGCCATTCAAGCAACGTTGTCAGGGACGCCCCTGCTTATTTCAGCAAGACAATGCCAAGCCACGTGTTACAACAGCGTGGCTTCATAGTAAAAGAGTGCGGGTACTAGTCTGGCCTGGCCTTAGTCCAGACCTGGACTGCCAACTTTACTGCTTTTGGGTTTGGATGGCGAAATCCCTCAATTCCTTGCAATAGCTGGTTGAGAAATGTTGTTCTTAAACTGTTCGACAATTTGCTCAAGCATTTGTTCACAAAGTGGTGAACCTCGCCCCATCCTTGTTTGTGAATGACTGAGCATTTCATGGAAGCTGCTTTTATACCCAATCATGGCACCCACCTGTTCCCAATTAGCCTGTACACTTTGGAATGTTCCAAATAAGTGTACACTTTGTCAGTCTTTTTTGCCACTTGTGCCAGCTTTTTTGCAACACATTCCAAATGAGCTAATATTTGCAAAAAACAACAACATTTTTCAGTTCGAACGTTAAGTATCTTGTCTTTGCAGTCTTTTCAATTCAATATAGGTTGAAAAGGATTTGCAAATCATTGTATTCTGTTTTTATTTACCATTTACACAACGTGCCAACTTATCTGGTTTTGGGGTTTATAAAACACAGAAGAAATTGTTCCCCCCACCCCACCCCACCCCCTTTCTTTTCTTGAGTAGCATTTTGATAAAGAAGGTGATAAACAGTATTTAATTAAAGAAACAACTCGTATTAAAATACGGAGGTGGCATCAAATAGAAGTTTTCTGAGTAATTATTCCCTACAATTCTCCGCCCTAAATTATACTTTAGGGCGGGGGTCAGCAACCCGCGGCTCTAGAGCCACATACGTCTCTTGAGCGGCGCCCTGGTGGCTCCATGGAGCTTTTTCAAAAATATATGGAAATGGAAAAAAAATGGGGTGAAAAATACTTTTTTTGTTGTAATATGGTTTGTGTAGGAGGATAAACACGGCACAAACCTTCCGAATTGTTAGAAAGCCCACTGTTTAATATGTTCGTGCGTATGCTTCACTGATGAGAGTATTTGGCGAGCACCATTTTGTCCTACTAATTTCAGCGGCCCTTGAACTCACCGCTACATGTTTACATGTACAACTTTCTCCCACGCTGCCACAGAAAGACTTGTTTTATGCCACTCCTTCTTTGTCTAATTTTACCCACCAAACGTTTTATACTGCGCGTGAATGCACAAAGGTAAGCTTTGTTGATGTTATTGACTTGTTGGAGTGCTAATCAGGCCTATTTGGTCAGTGCATAACTGCAAGTTAATCGATGCTAACATGCTATTTAGGCTAGCTGTATGTACATATTGCATCATTAAGCCTCGTTTGTAGGTATATTTGAGCTCATTTAATTTCCTTTATTTATGTCCTCTGTGTATTTAGTTTATTTGTTTCATGTTTCATGACACATTATCTGTATGTAATATTGGCTGCATTTCTGATTGCGTGCCATGTTGTTCCAGACCACAGCAAACGTTAGCCATCTTGCAAATATTGTAATAAATCTATTAGAAGAAGGCAGCCTGCCGTTAACCTTTAACTTGGACACGCACATCTATACCTTTGGCCATTCTAGTCTGGTCATTTCCAGGAGTTATCTCACCTTCTGAGGAGTTTCACTAATGTTTTCCAATGTTGTAAAAATGTGTAGGATAAATATTACTGTGGAGATCTCGCTCCTCCGGGTTCGTTGGACCACCAAGGACGGACATGACAGCCTCGTTCATGGTTAAGAACGATGAATTATTTTGAAATAATAGTTTCTTCTTGTCCTTTTCCGCCATCAGGTCTTGCCAGTTCTCGCTCTCACTCACGTTCGTTTCGTGTTCCACCATCAACAGCAACTCTCTCTCTCCTTGCCGACTGCTGCCTTTAAAGGCCTACTGAAATGATTTTTTTTATTTAAACGGGGATAGCAGATCCATTCTATGTGTCATACTTGATCATTTCGCGATATTGCCATATTTTTGCTGAAAGGATTAAGTAGAGAACAACGACGATAAAGTTCACAACTTTTGGTCGCTGATAAAAAAAAGCCTTGCCCCTACCGGAAGTAGCGTGACGTCACAAGCTGGAGTGCTGCTCACATTTCCCTATTGTTTACACCAGCAGCGAGAGAGATTCGGGCCGAGAAAGCGACGATTACCCCATTAGTTTGAGCGAGGATGAAAGATTCGTGGATGAGGATAGTGAGAGTGAAGGACTATAGTGCAGTGCAGGACGTATCTTTTTTCGCTCTGACCGTAACTTAGGTACAAGGGTTCATTGGATTCCACACTTTCTCCTTTTTCTATTGTGGATCACGGATTTGTATTTTAAACCACCTCGGATACTATATCCTCTTGAAAATGAGAGTCGAGAACGCGAAATGGACATTCACAGTGACTTTTATCTCCACGACAATACATCGGCGAAACACTTTAGCTACGGAGCTAACGTGATAGCATCAAGCTCAAATGCAGATATAAACAGACAAAATAAACCCCTGACTGGAAGGATAGACAGAAGATCAACAATACTATTAAACACTGGACATGTAAATACACGGTTAATGCTTTCCAGCTTGGCGAAGGTTAACAATGCTGTTGCTAACGACGCCATTGAAGCTAACTTAGCAATGAGACCTCACAGAGCTATGATAAAAACATTAACGCTCCACCTACGCCAGCCAGCCCTCATCTGCTCATCAACACCGGTGCTCACCTGCGTTCCAGCGATCGACGGAAGAACGAAGGACTTCACCCGATCGTCCGTGCGGTCGGCGGCTAGTGTCGGCTAGCGCGTCTGCTATCCAAGTAAGTCCTCCTGGTTGTGTTGCTACAGCCAGCCGCTAATACACCGATCCCACCTACAACTTTCTTCTTTGCAGTCTTCATTGTTCATTAAACAAATTGCAAAAGATTCACCAACACAGATGTCCAGAATACTGTGAAATTTTGAGATGAAAACAGAGCTTTTTTGTATTGGATTCAAAGGTGTACCAATACTTCCGTTTATCTAGTGACGTCACTTGCATACGTCATCATACAAAGACGTTTTCAACCGGAAGTTAAGCGGGAAATTTAAAATTGCACTATATAAGTTAACCCGGCCGTATTGGCATGTGTTGCAATGTTAACATTTCATCATTGATATATAAACTATCAGACTGCGTGGTCGGTAGTAGTGGGTTTCAGTAGGCCTTTAACAGAGCGACAGGTGATCAGACAAACACTCTCAGCTGTGTCATGTACGCACCTGCCGCTGATCTCGAAGCCGGTCCTGGCACACCCCGCTTCGCTGCAGGTCGGCAGGCCACGCCCCCCCCCCCCCCACAATTACATTTCAATATTTCTGTCAACGAAGACTTGCATCAGCCTGCGACACATAGGCTAATATAGCTAATTAGCCACTTACATTATGTGTTGCCATCATTATTACACTTATATAGGGCTGCAACAACTAATCGATTACATCGATTAAAATCGATTATAAAAATAGTTGCCGATTAATTTAGTCATCGATTCGTTGGATCTATGCTATGCGCATGCGCAGAGGCTTTTTAAAAAAAACAAAAACAAAAAAAAAACTTTTTTTTTTTTTTTTTTAAATAAACCTTTATTTATAAACTGCAACATGTACAAACAGCTGAGAAACAATAATCAAAATAAGTATGGTGCCAGTGTGCTGTTTTTTTTCAATAAAATACTGGAAAGGATAGAAATGTAGTTTGTCTCTTTTATCCGATTATTAACCGATTAATCGAAGTAATAATCGACAGATTAATCGATTATCAAATTAATCGTTAGTTGCAGCCCTACACTTATACAAGTCTTTTAATTTTTTGCGGCTCCAGACAGATTACTTTTTTGTTTTTTTTTGGTCTAATATGTGCTCTTTCAACATTTTGGTTTGCAGACCCCTGCTTTAGTGTCTGGAACGGATCATTTTATTTATTTTTATCCGATTCTTTCTGGAGTGAATTCCCACCAAAAAAACCCATGAAAGTCGTTCTTTTTTGATTTAGCAATGTGTTAAAGGCCTACTGTAACCCACTACTACCGACCACGCAGTCTGATAGTTTATATATCAATGATGAAATCTTAACATTGCAATACATGCCAATATGGCCGGGTTAACTTATAAAGGGGTCGTTTTTTTTATAGGGTGCCATTTGGACTTCATAACTTGTAAAAAATAAATAGTTGATTTACCAATATTTTTATGTTCTATTGTATACATGACATATGTAACTTGCTGAAAAACATATTGGTCGAACTCAGGCACCTAAATCATAGTATATTTAGCTATATTAATGAGAGGTGACACACGGGATATGTCCACTCTGTTAAGGACATATGCATAACAGCATACATGTGTTTTCAGTGCATGATTGCCTGTATAATGACTTTCCTATATGGATTGTATATCCCTCACTCTAAGCAGATATATTTTTAGAATACATACATTTTTAAATAGCAAATACTATGCTGCTTCTGCTGTGAATTGGTGAGAGAACATGCTGAATTTACCACTGAAATCGTAACACTTCACACTGAAAAGCATTAACACTGTACTTTTAACACCAATGTATTTGCTGTATATGATATTTTGCAACAGCAGTGATGATTAACCAAGAATTATGAAAGAAACTGCTGTTGAATGCATAATAGCACTACATATACATTGTGATAAGTCAACATTACTATATACATGTCCACTCTGTTAGGTTGATGTCCACCGTGTTAGTTGAATGCGGCTAACACGGTGGACACTAACACGGTGGACATTTTGAGCTAAAGTTAGCCTTCAGCCTGCCTGTGTTAACATAACAGCTAGCATGGACTTGAATAATTGATAAGAAATCTATAATTTCACACAAACATGTTTTGAAAAATTTCAATTTGATTGATCTCCTTATTATTTAGGCCTAACAGAGTGGACACGTTATGTTCAACCACATTAAATTCACTTTATAAAAACATCAACATCAGATAGTAAGAGAGCTAAAAAACCACACAGCTTACCAGAGTTGAGTTTCCCGCCACTGGTGTGATGTTACCTGATGAGAATGATGTCACTGACAAATGTGGTTGTTTTCTTAAAGGGACAGTAACGCAACTTAACAGAGTGGACAGCGACCACAGGGACAGACATAGAACCTTATTTTTTTGTAATTCTTTTTACGATTTTGATAATATACACCATATGACTAAAGAGAGCTTGTCTATGATAATTATATCATAACAAAAAAAAATTAAAAATATATGTTTTTATTTGTTATTTTCTAGATTAAAGTTGAATAAACAGCACCAGGGACATGGCAAAATCGCATAATAGAACTTTAACAAAAGCTTTAAAAAATATATATTCTAATGTTTGAAGCCCATATCACTGTATTTATGATAGACAACAATTTACCATACACAAAGAAACTAATGGAATGAGCAATTGTAAATATTTTGAGAAAATATGACATGATTTATACTGGGGACGCAAAAGGCACCATATAAAAAAAATGACCCAAAGTGCAATTTGAAATTTCCCGCTAAACTTCCGGTTGAAAACGTTTATGTATGATGACGTATGCGCGTGACGTCAATGGTTGAAACAGAAGTATTCGGAGCCCATTGAATCCAATACAAAAAGCTCTGTTTTCATCTCAAAATTCCACAGTATTCTGGACATCTGTGTTGGTGAATCTTTTGCAATTTGTTTAATGAACTATGGAGTCTGCAAAGAAGAAAGTTGTAGGTGGGATCGGTGTATTAGCGGCGGACTACAGCAACACAACCAGGAGGACTTTGAGATGGATAGCAGACGCGCTAGCCGCCAACCTCACCTTGACTTCCTCCGTCTCCGGGCCGCCGACCGCATCGGTGATCGGGTGAAGTCCTTCGTCGTACCGTCGATCGCTGGAACGCAGGTGAGCACGGGTCGTGATGAGCAGATGAGAGCTGGCATAGGTGCAGAGCTAATGTTTTTAGCATATCTCTGTCGAGGTTCCGTAGCTAAGTTAGCTTCAATGGCGTTGTTAGCAACAGCATTGCTAAGCTTCGCCAAGCTGGAAAGCATTAACCGTGTAGTTACATGTCCAGAGTTTGGTAGTATTGTTGATCTTCTGTCTATCCTTCCAGTCAGGGGCTTATTTGTTTTGTTTCTATATGCAGTTAAGCCCGATGCTATCACGTTAGCTCAGTAGCTAAAGTGCTTCACCGATGTATTGTCGTGGAGATAAAAGTCACTGTGAATGTCCATTCCGCGTTCTCGACTCTCATTTTCAAGAGGATATAGTATCCGAGGTGGTTTAAAATACAAATCCGTGATCCACAATAGAAAAAGGAGAGAGTGTGGAATCCAATGAACCCTTGTACCTAATTTACGGTCAGAGCGAAAAAAGATACGTCCTGCACTGCACTGTAATCTTTCACTCTAACGTTCCTCATCCACAAATCTTTCATCCTCGCTCAAATTAATGGGGTAATCGTCGCTTTCTCGGTCCGAATCTCTCTCGCTGCATTGGAAACAATGGGGAAATGTGAGCAGCCCTTCCTCCTCTGACATCACGCTACTTCCGGTTTTTTATCAGCGACCAAAAGTTGCGAACTTTATCGTCATTGTTCTCTACTAAATCCTTTCTGCAAAAATATGGCAATATCCCGAAATGATCAAGTATTACACATAGAATGGATCTGCTATCCCCGTTTAAATAAAAAAAAATCATTTCAGTAGGCCTGTAATGATTGTGGTTGTAGTGCACGTGTCGGTGATGTAGTACACAAAGAAATATGAATACAAAAGTAGATTCCCCTTACATAAAGCAGCCATTTTTATGGGGATTAGCCTTGTGAGACTGCATTAATGCTACTTTGTCCCAGCACCCTCGCCATTCATCTTCTTAGAATATCCCATTTGTTTTATATAACATTTCTTTATTTCATCTCCCAATGAATTATGTATATTGGCAGAGCAGCTGCCTCCTTGTATACAAAAGCCCCGTAAGTCTCCACGCGTGCATCACTCTGCCCAACTTATATCTATTTGCATGTTGTGTGATAACGTCTCGGCATTCATCTCTTTACGGTTCCCCCCTCAAGGGATCCCCGTGGAATACAGTACATTTCCTGGCCTCCGTTATCTATGGCCCGCCGGAATCACCAAGGAGGCGAAGAAGGAGGAAAAAGCAGGGGGAAGCACACAAAATGAAAGGGAAGGGATCAATTAAAATGGCTGGTGGGAAGAGGCAAAATGAGGAAGAAAGAGATGAGGAAGTGTGATGAAGGATGTGGGGACTCGCATGTTATTAACTGCACTGGAGTCACACCAGAGTGCAGATAACGCTCACTTGAGGGCATCGCTCACTGAGGGCGGGGCCTAGCGGGAAAACTAATGACCGCAAGCCACTACTGTGCTTAAGCAGGCGCGGCTGCAGGTATAGGAAGAGAAGGCTTTCCTGTCCTCTCGCGTAAAGAACACGTCTGCCGGTCCAGTCACTTACATCTTGTAAACACATGTCTGTCCATTCGCATACGGACGCAATGTAAACACCTGTCCGTCTGCTCAGAAAATGTGAACGTCTGTCTTTCCGTACACGTAACGTTCATTCACTTACATCAGGGGTCGGCAACCCGCGGCTCTAGAGCCGCATGTGGCTCTTTAGCGCCGCCCTAGTGGCTCTCTGAAGCTTTTTCAAAAATGTATGAAAAATGGAAAAAGATGAGGGGGAAAAAAACCTTCTTTTTTTTTGTTTTAGTATGGTTTCTGTGGGAGGACACACATGACACAAACCTCCCTAATTGTTATAAAGCACACTGTTTGTATTAAACATGCTTCACTGATTCGAGTATTTGGCGAGCACCGTTTTGTCCTACTAATTTTGGCGGTCCTTGAACTCACCTTTAGTTTGTTTCCATGTATAACTTTCTCCGGCTTCCTAGGACGTGTTTTATGCCACTTTTTTTCTGTCTCATTTTGTCCACCAAACTGTTAACGTTGTGCGTGAATACACAAAGGTGAGTTTTGTTGATGTTATTGACTTGTGTGGAGTGCTAATCAGACATATTTGGTCACTGCATGACTGCAAGCTAATCGATGCTAACATGCTATTTAGCCTAGCTATATGTACATATTGCATCATTATGCCTCATTTGTAGCTATATTTGAGCTCATTTAGTTTCCTTTAAGTCATCTCAATTCAATGTATATCTCATGACACACTATCTGTATGTAATATGGCTTCTAATTTGTTGCGGCTCCAGACAGATTTGTTTTTGTATTTTTGCTCCAATATGGCTCTTTCAACATTTTGGGTTGCCGACCCCTGACTTACATGATGCAAATATCTGGCATTCCCTCGCCTGTTGTAGACATCTGTTTTTCCATTCGCATACAAACATTGCGAATATCTGTCCATCCATTCACATACTGACTGTAAGTCATACCAAAGACTATAAAAATGGAACTATTACATCCCTGCTTGACACTCAGCATCAAGGATTGGAATTGGGGGTTAAATCACCAAAAATGATTCCCAGGCGCGGCCACCGCTGCTGCTCACTGCTTACTATATATGGCGTTAATATGTTTGTCCATTCACTTACATATACTGTACGTCAATGTACATACACATATAATGACTGCACATTCATATACGTACATTATGTGAACATACGTCTTCCATTGTACATACTCACACATGTACGCACGCACGCACACACGCACACACCATATACAAAACCCTAAACCAGTAAAGGTGGCACGTTGTGTAATTCGTAAATAAAAACAGAATACAATGATTTGCAAATCCTTTTCAACTTATATTCAATTGAATAGATTGCAAAGACAAGATATTTCAACTGAGAAACTTTTTTGCAAATAATCATTAACTTAGAATTTAATGGCAGCAACACATTGCAAAAAAGTTAGCAGAGGGGCATTTTTACCACTGTGTTACATGGCCTTTCCTTTTAACAACACTCAGTAAACGTTTGGGAACTGAAGAGACCAATTTTTAAAGCTTTTCAGGTGGAATTCTTTCCCATTCTTGCTTGATGTACAGCTTAAGTTGTTCAACAGTCCGGGGGTCTCCGTTGTGGTATTTTAGGCTTCATAATGCGCAGGTCTGGACTACAGTCAAGCCAGTCTAGTACTCACACTTTTTTACTATGAAGCCATGCTGTTGTAACCCTGTGGCTTGGCATTGTCTTTACTGAAATAAGCAGGGGCGTCCATGATAACGTTGCTTGGATGGCAACATATGTTTCTCCAAAACCTGTATGTACATTTCAGCATTAATGGTGCCTTCACAGATGTGGAAGTTACCCATGCCTTGGGCACTAATACACCCCCATACCATCAAAGATGCTGGCTTTTGAACTTTGCGCCTATAACAGTCCGGATGGTTCTTTTCCTCTTTGGTCCGGAAGACACAATGTCCACAGTTTCCAAAAACAATTTGAAATGTGGACTCGTCAGACCACAGAACACTTTTCCACTTTGCATCAGTCCATCTTAGATGAGCTCGGGCCCAGCGAAGTCGGCAGTGTTTCTGGGTGTTGTTGATAAGTGGCTTTCGCTTTGCATAGTAGAGTTTTAACTTGCACTCACAGATGTAGCGACCAACTGTAGTTACTGACAGTGGGTTTCTGAAGTGTTCCTGAGCCCATGTGGTGATATCCTTTACACACCGATGACGGTTTTTGATGCAGTACCGCCTGAGGGATCGAAGGTCCGTAATAACATCGCTTACGCGCAGTGATTTCTCCAGATTCTCTGAACCTTTTGAGGATATTACGGACCGTAGATGGTGAAATCCCTAAATTCCTTGCAATAGCTGGTTGAGAAATGTTGTTCTTAAACAATTTGCTCACGCATTTGTTGACAAAGTAGTGACCCTCGCCCCGTCCTTGTTTGTGAATGACTGAACATTTCATGGAAGCTGCTTTCATACCCAATCATGGCACCCACCTGTTCCCAATTAGCCTGTTCACCTGTGGGATGTTCCAAATAAGTGTTTGATGAGCATTCCTCAACTTTTTTGCCACTTGTGCCAGCTTTTTTAAAACATGTTGCCGGCATCAAATTCCAAATGAGCTAATATTTGGCGTCACGGACGCAAGTTACGTGTCGCGAAAGTATACACCAGGCGTAACTGTTCAGACTGTGCGTGGCTGAAAATGTATAAATATTTTGGTTAAATTGGGGCGGTATAGCTCGGTTGGTAGAGTGGCCGTGCCAGCAACTTGAGGGTTGCAGGTTCAATTCCCGCTTCCGCCATCCTAGTCACTGCCGTTGTGTCCTTGGGCAAGACACTTTACCCACCTGCTCCCAGTGCCACCCACACTGGTTTAAATGTAACTTAGATATTGGGTTTCACAATGTAAAGCGCTTTGAGTCACTTGAGAAAAAGCGCTATATAAATGTAATTCACTTCACTTCACTTAAATAAAACCTCTGCCTTGGTTTTTAATGAATAATTAGGCCTACTACGCTGCTGTATTTTAATGTTGGTATGGTGGTACTTGGGGAGCCAAGTTTTTCCTGAGGTGGTACTTGGTCAAAAACGTTTGAGAACCACTGTTCAACACACTCTAAAAATCCATCTAGCCATTCGCTTACATCAGGGGTGTCCTAACTTTTTCCAGCAAGGGCCGCATACAGAAAAGTTGAAGTCTCTCGGGGCCACTTTATACCTGTTTGTACATTCAAGACCCGAAAACCTCTTACATGCCAGTTATTAGTTTTTTTTAAATTTTGCATGATTTCCTGTTCAGCGCTCTTATATTTTGTTCCACGTCCTTTTTCACGACCTCAACGTTGTACCTTTACACTTCATGCGTCTCTTTTCCATTTGTGCACCTGCCTTTCTCTGGTAAAGAAGACTTGTTTACGGCACTTGCCTGCCGTCTCTGCATGCCTAACGTAACAAGAACTAATACAATGTAGTTGAATCAATTATTCTTATTACTATTCTTTATCAATATTAGTATGATTATTACATGGTAAGGCTTAGCACACTCAAAATCTTACCACTACCATTATTTTCTGCACTTGCCTGCCGTCTCTGCATCCCGAAATGTAACAACAAACTAGTACAATGTAGTTCAATCAATTATTAATCTTATAATTAGTCTTTATCAATACTTATTATTATTAATATTTTGCTTTCGCAAACTCAAAATCTTACCATATCTTGCAAGCAATGTGTACATATGTTCATCAAACACCATGTAAAAGATGCACAAGTCAACAGCAATTTTGGTTTTCAGGTCCCATTTTGGGGGAATTTGGTCTGGTTCCATTTTTCCTAAGCGCAAATTGTATTTTGTCGGTGTCGCGGGCCAATTAAAAACGAGCTGCGGGCCGCAAATGGCCCCCGGGCCGCACTTTGGACACCCCTGGCTTACATACAAGATGTCTACGTGCATACAAACAGTATACACGCAGTTTGTCCATTCACATACTAGTATACACTTAATGCAAACTGGAGAGGTGTCTACACAATCAAAGTGTGGTGGACTATTTTTTTCTTTGTCGAGTGTGCTAAGAGGACAAGCGGGCCGCAGCTGGCCTGTTTTGTGATGCTGTGCCTGTGATGAATTCCACTGTCTGCACCGAGTTTCATCGAGTCAAGCGTGCACTGCCTGGTTGGTCCCCGAGAGGGACCTCACCTGACTCTGGCCCTGCTGGTGCCTCGGCCTGCGTGAGCCTTCTATCTGCAGCCCTGTCAGGGGGAGGCTGAGGGACCAACAGGGAGGAGGGGGGATATGGAGCAAGGTGAGGGGCAGCAGGGGGCCAGGGCTTTGGCTCCATTGTGTGTGCGGCAGGATAGTTACATAGCAGTTACGTTAATGGCCGCTTCCTGGAGCTCGCAAGGTTGGCGCACCACCTTCATAATGGCGATAAAAACAACAACATAAGTGGGACATGCACACTTACACGCGTGGCTGCCTCTGTGCGCAATCACTCAGCTAAAGGGTACACGGTACGTACGTGGATTAGAGGCATGCGGCATGTGAAGCACGTAGCGATACAGGCGAAATGACCTCTACCTTTCCTGTTCAGTCACACCTTATTTGGTCGTTACATTGTCGCAATGGTGGCGTGAAAAGGATGTAGCCTATTCGCCCGCAAAGACGGACCAATCACGGAATTATACTGTATATACACAATGTTTTATATGTGTTTTTCTTCTTGAGTTTGGGGGAAAACACTATAATCACATGAATACACATTCGCCACCTCATTTATTTTATTGTTGTTCTCATCCGGTGTCTCTTTCTTTACTGTAATAATCAGCCTGATTCCGGCGACGCCGTTTAGATGCTGACCCAGTTTGTCACCTTCGCCTCCCCTGGGCTGTCGCTCTAGTGAAAGTCTCACATGGTTACTATAGTGACGCGTTTATAAATGCAGTTAAAGACTCACCACCTGGCCTTTTCCATCGCACCGCGTCCTCTATAGATACATAAAAAGTAAAAAAAGTTAAAGTGATGTACTAATTCGCAAAACATTTGAATGGCTATTTAGTAGGGGTGTGGGAAAAAATCGATTCGAATTCGAACCGCGATTCTCACGTTGTGCGATTCAGAATCGATTCTCATTTTTAAAAAATCGATTTTTTATTTTTTTTATTTGTTTATTTTTTAATTAATCAATCCAACAAAACAATACACAGCAATACCATAACAATGCAATCCAATTCCAAAAGCAAACCCAAACCCAGCAACACTCAGAACTGCAATAAACAGAGCAATTGAGAGGAGACACAAACACGACACAGAACAAACCAAAAGTAGTGAAACAAAAATGAATATTATCAACAACAGTATCAATATTAGTTACAATTTCAACATAGCAGTGATTAAAAATCCCTCATTGACATTATCATTAGACATTTATAAAATAAAATAAAAAAGAACAATAGTGTCACAGTGGCTTACACTTGCATCGCATCTCATAAGCTTGACAACACACTGTGTCCAATATTTTCACAAAGATAAAATAAGTCATATTTTTGGTTCATTTAATAGTTAAAACACATTTACCTTATTGCAATCAGTTGATAAAACATTGTCCTTTACAATTATAAAAGCTTTTTACAAAAATCTACTACTCTGCTTGCATGTCAGCAGACTGGGGTAGATCCTGCTGAAATTATATGTATTGAATGAATAGAGAATCGTTATGAATGGGGAAAAAATGCGATTTTGAATCAAGAATCGTGTTGAATTGAAAAAAAAAATCGATTTTGAATCGAATCGTGACCCCAAGAATCGATATTGAATCGAATCGTGGGACACCCAAAGATTTGAAGCCCTACTATTTAGCTACTTAGCTATTTAACCAAGTAGCTAATGTTTTTTTTATACTGCTTACTATTTACTATAAACCCAAATGACAAATGTTTGTATTTTTTATTATCCTGCTTGCTATTTAACTACCTGCTGTAGCTACCTTTTTTTTAAAAATATTTCTGTCTAGCTATTTAGTTTCCTGTCAAACTACTTAGCAATTTATTAAACTGGTTAAATTAATCATCCAACTATTCGACTGGCTAATTTGCTATTTATTAAACACACTATTTAAACTTTGAGATCGAATCAGCTAACGGGCAAAATGATTTGCTGATTCACAAAACACTATTAAACCAGCTGTCATTTAGCTATCAAGATAGAAAAATACACTTTAACATGTTACTTAATTAACTATTTATATAGTTGAATTTCTTAATGTCTGTCAACACACAACATTATTATATTAATCAGAAAAGCTTGAACTAGCTATCCGTCATTCTGTCTTACTATTTCTATTGCTAACTATTTAGCTAACTAGCTACCTAGCAATTCATATAACCAGCTATTGATTAGAATTTCTAAAGTAGATGTTTGTCAACAGACACAAACATGACCTAATTCACTAAACAACCAAACGGGCTAGCTAGCTACCACTTTAGCTGTCATTCATATAGCTATCCAGCTTATTATATAAATAACTAGTTACCTGACTTAGGCCCTGTCTACATTAAGCCTGATAAATCCTTAAACGAATAATTATTTAGCCTAAGGCCCGTGTCAGCCACACTAACCCATCGTTTAAAGGCCTACTGAAACCCACTACTACCGACCACGCAGTCTGATAGTTTATATATCAATGATGAAATCTTAACATTGCAACACATGCCAATACGGCCGGGTTAACTTATAAAGTTCAATTTCAAATTTCCCGGGAAATATCCGGCTGAAACGTCTCGGTATGATGACGTATGCGCGTGATGTAGTCAGTTAAACGGAAGTTATGGTACCCCGTGGAATCCTATACAAAAAGCTCTGTTTTCATTTCATAATTCCACAGTATTCTGGACATCTTTTGCAATTTGTTTAATGAACAATGAAGGCTGCAAAGAAGAAAGTTGTTGGTGGGATCGGTGTATTAGCAGCGGACTACAGCAACACAACCGGAGGACTTTGTTGGAGAGCAGACGCGCTAGCCGGCGACCTCACCTTGACTTCCTACGTCTCCGGGCCGCCAAACGCATCGGGTGAAGTCCTTCGTCCTTCCGTCGATCGCTGGAACGCAGGTGAGCACGGGTGTTGATGAGCAGATGAAGGCTGGCTGGCGTAGGTGGAGAGCTAATGTTTTTAGCATAGCTCTGTGAGGTCCGGTTGCTAAGTAGGCTTCAATGGCGTCGTTAGCACAGCATTGTTAACCTTCGCCAGCCTGGAAATCATTAACCGTGTATTTACATGTCCACGGTTTAATAGTATTGTTGATTTTCTATCTATCCTTCCAGTCAGGGTTTTTTTTTGTTTCTATATGCAGTTAAAGCACGATGCTATCACGTTAGCTCGTAGCTAAAGCATTTCGCCGATGTATTGTCGTGGAGATAAAAGGCACTGAATGTCAATTTCGCGTTCTCGACTCTCATTTTCAAGAGGATATAGTATCCGAGGTGGTTTAAAATACAAATCCGTGATCCACAATAGAAAAAGGAGAGAGTGTGGAATCCAATGAGCCAGCTTGTACCTAAGTTACGGTCAGAGCGAAAAAAAATATGTATTTCACTGCATTCTAGTCCGTCACTCTAACGTTCCTTCGTCCACGAATCTTTCATCCTCGCTCAAATTAATGGGGTAATGGTCCGAATAACTCTAGCTGCGTTGAAAACAATAGGAAAATATGAGGGAGTGAACAACTGACAACGTCACGCTACTTCCGGTAGGGGCAAGGTTTTTTTTTATCATAGACCAAAAGTTGCAAACTTTATCGACGTTGTTCTATACTAAATCCTTTCAGCAAAAATATGGCAATATCGCAAAATGATCAAGTATGACACTGTGCCGTTAGGGGTGCATGTCTGATGCAAGGGCTGTTTAACACCTTTCTTACGTCACGACTCTGGAGCGTTGTCAGCAGGTTTAATGACATTCAAAAGGGTGAAACTAAAAAGACAAACAATACAGTCAATATATACATATGTTATGCAAATGTATTCATATATATGCTGTAATGCTACCTTACAAGGCATGAGAAGGTAAACAACGTGAAATTGTACTACGACGCCATCTTAGATGACATCGCAAATTATTGCTAATGAGTATGGCAAAGATCACACATCAAAAATCATAAATTTAGCTTGAAATATTTTAGACAAAAACCAAGTTTCAAAGTTCAACTTATGATACATACCGGCGATGCAACCTTAAACAAAATATACCGGTATATGCAGTTTTTCTTCGAAAATAACCACCATAAAGTACGTGCTGGAACCGGAGATTTCTCTGCTTGGCTTATGTAACTTCCGGTCAATAAAGTTTGATTCAAAATACACACTTCTCAAAGATGTATTAACTGCCATGACCACATGATGGCGACAAATACACATGTAATAATGTTAATTACATAACAAGCTTATTTAAGCACAACACATTTCAACAACAAGAGTTTACAACTTTTAGTTGTAACAGAACACTCCCCGCTTGGCGTGGATAAACGCCACAAAAATAACTGGAAAAAACAAATACCTCTCATGAAATAATCAAAGGTACAATTTCTGAGATGGGTCTGGTCAATACCTTTGTATCATCTGACCTGACTACCCTTAGCTCTACTGAACGGACTTTGCCATCTTTACTTGGGAACACCTGAGTTACACGTGCAAGAGGCCATTCATTTCGGGGAATTTGGCTGTCTTTGAGTATAACGACCGAACCTACGCTCACGTTAAGCTGGCTAGAATGCCACTTGCGACGTGGTTGGAGAGTGGGAAGGAACTCCTTCTTCCACCTGTCCCAGAAGGTGTTTGACAGGTGCTGGACTTGGCGCCACTGGTGTTTGTAGAGGTCTGACGCTGTAAAGTTGCCAACTGGAGCCTTAAGAGGGGTTACCTTTTGGGTTATAAGAGTGGCCGGAGTCATAGTGAAAGGGTCACTTGGGTCCGATGAAACAGGGACAAGGGGTCTTGCGTTTATAATAGCCGCCACTTCTGCCATAAAGGTGACAAGAACTTTGTGAGTGAGTTTAGTGGTCTTGAGGTGGAAAAACATTGTGTCCAATATTTTCCGGGCAAGTCCAATCATTCTTTCTCATGACCCGCCAAAGTGGGAAGCGTGTGGAGGGTTAAAAGTCCATGTACATCCGTGATCTTTAAGGTAGGTTTGCACAGCTGTGTTGTCTAAATTTGAGGGGATCTTCAGTTCTTTACATGCGCTGACAAAATTGGTACCTCTATCAGAACGAACACTTTTTACAGGTGTAGTAGAATTTCTGACCTTTTGACCTATATTTCTTGTCTTTTAAGAATGTCCGCTCATTTTCAATACTCTTGTATTTTTGTGCCATTGAATGGACCAGTTGTGGGACAAAAGTGAATATTAAGTCGTGCCAACCTGTCTATAGAATGTGTTGACTGTCTAAAGGATTCGAGTTGTTATGGAACAGATAGGAAAAGCAAAACAAGACATTGACGCACTCGATAAGGAACGATGACGCACAACAGACATATAAAAAATGGCAGAAGACCGGAACTCGAGGGGTGATTTTGGCTTGTGTGCTCTGGAGTACATTGTGTCTGCTTGCACGGACAACTTAATTCAACCTGCACTTCTGATAATGGGTAAATACATTTGTTGCACTAAACTACTTTTGTTGCCTGCTTAAGCTTCGGACAATCCACTACACAGGTCCTCTTACTGCCAGAAACCGTCTGAATGCATTAACAAAGCTAGAGGTATCGAGAGACTCTATCACCTCAATGTGAACTGCTCTAATACTCAAGCACGTGAATAAGACAGCCCACCTTTTATTTTGGATGATACTTCCTCTTGTGCGCTGTGAAGACACAAACCATGGGCCAAAAACATCTAAGCCCACATTAGTGAATGGGGGGTCCGTTGTAAGACGGTCTGGAGGGAGGTTCGACATTTTTTGTGTACTTATAGGGGCACGAAGTCTTTTGCAGGTTACACAATGATAGATGATTGTGCTCACCTTTCTCTTGCCACCTACAATCCACCATCCTGCAGAGCGAACAGCTCCTTCTGTGAAAAGGCGACCTTGGTGTTGGGTCTGCTCGTGGTAGTGCTTAATGAGAAGAGCTGCAATATGGTGTTGGCCAGGAACTATGAGTGGGTTCTTTTCACCTGGGCTTAAGTTTGAATCACAGATGCGACCTCCTACTCTAAGAAGTCCATTTTCATCCAGGTAGGGGTCTAGGTTCTTGAGAGGACTAGTTCGGGGTAGTTTAGCGTGTTTTTGCACACACTTCAATTCCTTGGCATACACATCCTGTTGTACTGCTTGAATGATTATGTTTTGGGCTTGGTTTGACTCGTCTACAGTGAGTCCTGTCTCACAGTAGTGCCAACCACGGCAGTGATTGATTTGCTTGGCAGTGATTTGAAGTTATGTATGACGTGTAGTAGTCTCGAAACAGCACGCTTCAGAGACTTCCATGTCGAAAACTTGTTGAATCTGTCAGAGCCAAGTTGTTTGGTTGAGATTGTGGTTTTGAGTGTAGACACCTGTGGTCTGACATCAGAGTCTGTGCAAGGTTCAACAAGTTCAAAAGAGTCATTTGAGGGACTTTGATCTTGGAGCATGAAGTCAGGGCCAGTGAGCCAGTTACTAAGGGGTAGCTGGTAAGCAGGAACAGAACGAGTGGCGTGATCTGCTGGGTTCTGGCTGCTCGGTACGTAATGCCATTGGCTTAGTTGAGAAGATTTGCGGATTCTCGTAACACGGTTAGCCACATAGACATAACATCTTCTTGTCTCGTTGTGGATATAACCTAGAACTACCTTACTGTCTGTATAGAATGCAGTGTAGTCTATTTCAAAGCCTAATTCGTCAGTGAGAAGATCTGCAAGCTCGACTGCTAACACAGCAGCACTAAGCTCTAATCTTGGTATGGTCTGATCTGGGCGTGGTGCTAACTTTGCCTTACCTAAAACAAAGCCTACTTCACAGTTCCTAGCTGCATCTGTTACTCTTAAATAGGCCACTGCAGCTATAGCCTTAGTAGATGCGTCCGAAAATACCAACAACTCTTTTTTTGTAGTTGTTGAGGGAGAAATTTCTGTGTACGCTCTGGGAATGGTCAATTTGGACAGTTCTTTAAGTGAGTCTTTCCACAGGGTCCAGGACTCTTCCATTTCTGAGGGCAATGGTGCATCCCAGTCTCCATTCTCTGCCATAAGTTCACGCAGAATGGACTTTCCCTGCATTGTTACTGGTGCTACAAAGCCTAATGGATCATAAAGGCTGTTTATTGTTGATAAAACCCCTCGTCTAGTAAAGGGCTTTGTCTCGTCTGACACTCTAAAGGTGAAGCAGTCTTTCTTTAGGTCCCAAAGGAGACCCAGGCTACATTGCATGGGGACTGAATCAGCTTCAAAGTCCAAGTCCTTTAGGTCTTTGGCATGATCTTGTGAAGGGAATGCTTCGAGTACCTCTTTTCTGTTAGCTGCTATTTTATGCAGTCTTAGATTTGAGTTTGCAAGTGTGTCACGGGTACTTTGTAATAAGAGCACAGCCATTTCAACAGTGGGGAGGGATTTGAGTCCGTCGTCTACGTAGAAGTCGTGTGTGACAAACTGCTTGACATCTGGATCACAATCTGGCTGGTTGCGTAGAACAGACTGATGTAAGCCGTATATGGCCACTGCTGGTGATGGGCTATTCCCAAAGACGTGGACTCTCATCCTATACTCTACAATGTCTTTGGAAATGTCATTGTCACGAAACCACAAAAAACGCAAGTAATTTCTGTCTTGCTCTCGAACATTGAAACAGTAAAACATCTGTTCAATGTCGGCTGTGAAGGCAACAGCTTCCTTTCTGAAGCGTATTAGGACACCTAACAGTGAGTTGTTAAGGTCAACACATCATTTAGTGACACGTTCTTGTACTTCGCGCTGCTGTCAAAGACGACCCTAATCTGTTTGGGCTTGCGAGGGTGGTAGACACCGAATAGTGGCAAATACCAACATTCCTCTTTGTCTTTCAGTGGAGGGGCAAGCTCTGCATGTTTGTTTTCAAATATTTTGTCCATAAACGTGATGAAATGTTCCTTCATTTCTTCTTTCCTTTCAAAGCTACGAACAAGAGACATTAAGCGGCTCAGGGCATGCAGTCTGTTGGTAGGGAGTTTTTGACGTGGCGACCTGAATGGTAATGGAGCTGTCCAGCTCTTGTCTGTGTCCTTTTGTAGTCCTTCTTCCATTATTTTCAAGAAGGCTTTGTCCTGAATGGAGGGTGCGATGTAATTGTCATGTCTGGTTTGTTTGAACACATTACATCCTAAATGATCAGGTTCACAAGCGCTATCCACAAGTTGAGTGCTGAAGCTGAATGGAACTTGTATCTCACAATGTCTCTCTATTACATTAAATACATTGGGGCATGGCTCAAACATTGTAGGACGCCCCTTCTCAGTTGTATTTGTGAACAGCGTCTTCACAGCGAGAGTTTTGTGGACATCACCTAAACACACGTTTCCTACTATGACCCACCCGAGGTCCAATTTTTGTGCATAGGGTGCGTTGTTAGGGCCACTTATCTGTTTACGGACTTTGTGAACTCTAATAGCATCCCGTCCGAGAAGCATGAGTATAGGGGCATTAGAGTCCAGGTCAGGGATAAGGTGAGCTACTGACTTTAGATGACTGTGTTGCATAGCTGCACTGGGTGTGGGAATTTCATCTCTATCGTTTGGGATATTTCTACATTCAATGAGGCTAGGCAATGGGATGTGGACTGGACCATCTATGGCTGCCACTACATATCCTGTAGCTCTCCTGCCCATTGCTTCTTTAGTACCAGCACATGTCCTTAGTGAATAAGGGGAACTAGGGCCACGGTCATTGAACAATTCAAAGAACTCAGGACATACTAACGACCTGTTACTTTGTTCATCATGGATGGCATAGAGCCTTACTGCTTGTTCAGGATGGCCTGATGGGTACACTTTAACAAGACTAATTTTAGAGCAGGATCTGCCTGCTTCGTTCACGCCACAAACCTGTGTGCACTTGGACGTGATCTCCTCCGACTTAGCGGAGTCACTCTCCCCGCCATACTCTGCTGCAAGTTCAGTTACTCTAAGCCAGGGTGCTGGTCCTGGGTGAAGAGCAGTGCAGTGTTTTTCATCAAGACACTCAGAGCACTGTATCTTGACCATACAGTTTTTTGCAATGTGTGTAGATGAAGAACAGCATTTGAAGCAAATGTGGTTCTCTTTTAAGAATGCTTTTCGATCATCGAGTGTTTTCATTCGAAGTGATCTGCACTTCAAGAGGGGATGCGGTTTCATGTGAATTGGGCAAAGCTTGTCGCTGTCTACAGCTTTGTTTGCCGTTCTTTGTGTATCTAAATTGTAACGGGAGACAACATCAGTTTTGTGCACTGACATTTCTTTTTGTTTATATGCTCTCCATGGCAGTTTGTCGAGTTTGGGTACGTCAGGGAACGATGTAAAGTTAAAGCTGGGGTCATTTCTTGAGTTAGCTTCCTGCGTTACAAAGTCTACAAAAACATTGAATGGTGGGAAGGGGACATGTTGTGTGCGTTTGTATTTAGCTCCTACTGTGATCCACCTTTCTTGCAAATTGAAGGGAAGTTTCTGCACAATTGGATTTAATCCTCTTGCGGTATCCAAAAACGCAAGACCAGGAAGGTCTCCTTCAGCTTTAGCACTCTGCATTTCCATGAGCAGGTCACTAAACTTCCTTAGTTTTGTGTAGTCTTTGGATGTGATTTTGGGGAACATATCAATTCTTTTGAAGAGTGTATCCTCAATCACTTCAGCTGAGCCATAACATTGCTCAAGTCTGTCCCACATGATATTGAGACCTTTGGTTGGGTTGTTAATGTGTATGGCTCTAATTTGTTCCACGTGTTCAGAGGATTCTTTGCCAAGCCACTTTAACATCAAGTCCATCTCTTCACTTGTTGTTAGTTCTAATCCATTTATTGCATTTTTAAAGGAACGTTTCCAAGCTCTGAAATTTTGAGGCTTGTCGTTAAATTGCAGTAGTCCTGTTGCTACTATTTCCCGACGAGCAAAGTATCTAATAAAGTCACTCACGTTAGAGTTTTTAGGCTCTTGGCATGAAGGCCGGACATCATGGAAGTTGGATGCTGATACCTGAGCTGACCAACTTGCACTGTCATTGTTATGGATGTGAGGAGAGGAGGAAATGACTGAGGGGTTTTGGAAGTTTTTAAGATCATTAGGGGGGCCAAAGGGAATTTGTTTAGAGTCTCTTTGTTTTGTTGGTAGAAGTAATTGATTGCTAGTGAGCTTTGACTTGCTCTGAGGAGCATTTTCACATTGTGATGGCTGTGTAACAACATATTTTCCCTCTTTTACAAATTCAGCTTGGCTGAGGACATATTGCTTTGTACGTTCAGATGTGACAAAAGAACAAGGATTGCTGCGTGCTTCTACCTGTGTGACTTCAGCTGTTTCTAATGCCTCTGCTTCAGCAATAGCAGATGCAACATCTTTTTCATGTTGAAGAAATTCAATAGATGCCTCTATTTTAGCTTTTTCTACTTTTAAGTCCATTTCTTTTGCTGCAAAACCGAGGCGGGCTTTGGCTGCCTCAGCTTTTGCTCTTGCCCTAGCTGCTGCGGAACCTGTGGAGGAGTTCGTCGAAGCCTCGGACCGGGTCTTTAAAGATGGCGCCTTGCTGGACATGGTGGGGTGGACTAGATGATGACTGCTGAATCACTGCTGTATGCCGTTTGCGTTGTAGCGTTGTGGCGTAGTAGTGGTCAGCTTCACTCTAGCGTGCGACGACTGCGTTACCTCTGTCTGCTCGGATGTCGCCGTTTCACTTTGCCGTTAGGGGTGCATGTCTGATGCAAGGGCTGTTTAACACCTTTCTTACGTCACGACTCTGGAGACCGATGAGCGTTGTCAGCAGGTTTAATGACATTCAAAAGGGTGAAACTAAAAAGACAAACACTACAGTCAATATATACATATGTTATGCAAATGTATTCATATATATGCTGTAATGCTACCTTACAAGGCATGAGAAGGTAAACAAAGTGAAATTGTACTTAGATGACATCGCAAATTATTGCTAATGAGTATGGCAAAGATCACACATCAAAAATCATAAATTTAGCTCGAAATATTTTAGACAAAAACCAAGTTTCAAAGTTCAACTTATGATACATACCGGCGATGCAACCTTAAACAAAAGATATATGCAGTTTTTCTTCGAAAATAACCACCATAAAGTACGTGCTGGAACCGGAGATTTCTCTGCTTGGCTTATGTAACTTCCGGTCAATAAAGTTTGATTCAAAATACACACTTCTCAAAGATGTATTAACTGCCATGACCACATGATGGCGACAAATACACATGTAATAATGTTAATTACATAACAAGCTTATTTAAGCACAACACGTTTCAACAACAAGAGTTTACAACTTTTAGTTGTAACAGAACAGACACATAGAATGGATCTGCTATCCCCGTTTAAATAAAACAAATTAATTTCAGTAGGCCTTTAAGGTTCCCCTCCTTGAATATTTTTTTACACGGGGAAGTGCGCATACTATTTCTCTTTGCTCTGTATGGACTCATTGATCGTTTACAAACTGAGTTCGGAGAGGAAGTGACGCGCCACAGCCAGCTTCATACCAAGCGGTATCGTAACTCGGAGGTACCCACTGGAAAGATGGAGGCGAATCATTCAGACATGCCCGTGTTTCTCCTTCCTCTACATGTACAGACGCTTGTAGAAATCACACATGAATACCTTAAGAGAAGGAAACACGCGATTGCAGCTATTTCGGATACAACACATCTCAGACGGCAACATGGCAATGTTGAGCGACGGTTTTGGATAAGGCCTGGAATCAGAATCACAATCAGAAATACTTTAATAATACTGAGGAGAAATTTACATTTTCAGCACAATCCCATTCAAGAGCGGACAAACATTACAGGGAGACAGAACAGGATCGCTGACGGGTCTGCCAACTTCCGGCGCCCCTTACAGGAAAGGTGAGAAACAGGTAAACGCTAGGGAGGAGGGGTGAGAAAAAAAAAATCAGTCTATGCCTGGGCCCCTGGAGAGGGGGTCAAGACTGAGGCTAAGGAAGAAGAAAAAAAACCTCTTAGCCATAGCACACAAAAACATGTGTGTAAGAGGGAAACATCAAATAACACAAAGGACAATAAAAGAGCAGAGCTGATGCAACCAGCCACTTCTACACAAAAAACAAACAAAAAAAACATATACACTGTGGTGGCCTTTGTGGTGTTCCACGCCATCGTCTGCTGGAGTGGGGGGAGCATGGCCAGACAGAGGAGCAGACCCAACAAAGCTCCGCGGTTGTGTCCGCAAACCGCGCATCTCTAATAGCTACTGTATCTAATATACATTTCTAGAGCGGTAATATCTTGCAAAACACATAAAATACTCAGTCAAGGACAAGCGATCTATTTGGCTAGCTAGCGAACTAGCTGTTTTTTCTTCATATCAAGCTATCTTGGCAACTATTTAACGACCTGCCTAGTCTAACTCGCTGGATATTTGTAAACTCTTGTCTATATATATATATTTACTCAAAATGATTGCCTGAATCACAAAACATACAAATAGGCTAGCTAGCTAACTGTCTGGCATGCTATGTAACTAATTAGCCATTTAAGTTGCTAAAAAGCTACCTATATGGATTTGAATATAGCTACTGTATCTAATATAAATTTAGAGCGGTAATAACTTTCAAAACATGCAAAATACTCAGTCAAGGACAAGCAATCTATTTAACTAGCTAGCAAACTAGCTGATTTTTCTTCATATCACGCTACCTTGCCAACTATTTAACAACCTGCCTCGTCTAACTCGCTGTATATTTGTAAACTCTTGTGTGTGTGTATATATATATATATATATATATATATATTTATATATATATATATATATATATATATATATATATACACTTACACCAAACTTTTGAACGGTAGTATATATATATATATATATATATATATATATATATATATATATATATATATATATATATATATATATATATATATATATATATATATATATATATATATATATATATGTATATATACACTACCGTTCAAAAGTTTGGGGTCACATTGAAATGTCCTTATTTTTTAAGGAAAAGCACTGTACTTTTCAATGAAGATAACTTTAAACTAGTCTTAACTTTAAAGAAATACACTCTATACATTGCTAATGTGGTAAATGACTATTGTAGCTGCAAATGTCTGGTTTTTGGTGCAATATCTACATAGGTGTATAGAGGCCCATTTCCAGCAACTATCACTCCAGTGTTCTAATGGTACAATGTGTTTGCTCATTGGCTCAGAAGGCTAATTGATGATTAGAAAACCCTTCTGCAATCATGTTCACACATCTGAAAACAGTTTAGCTCGTTACAGAAGCTACAAAACTGTCCTTCCTTTGAGCAGATTGAGTTTCTGGAGCATCACATTTGTGGGGTCAATTTAACGCTCAAAATGGCCAGAAAAAGAGAACTTTCATCTGAAACTCGACAGTCTATTCTTGTTCTTAGAAATTAAGGCTATTCCACAAAATTGTTTGGGTGACCCCAAACTTTTGAACGGTAGTATATATATATATATATATATATATATATATATATATATATATATATATATATATATATATATATATACTCAAAATGATTGCCTAAATCACAAAACATACAAACAAATAGGCTAGCTAGGTAACTGTCTGGCATGCTATGTAACTAGCTGGCTATTTAAGTTGCTAAACCGCTACCTATGTGGATTTTATTAGTTCAACCTTTTTCGCAGGTAGAATGCATACCAAATTCAAAGAACCCTCAATTAGGCGTCCATCTTTGTTTTTAAATCATTTTGCCCCTGATAAGTAGCTGTAAGACCTTGCCATAATGCATTTGTGTGGGCTTTTGGGTTATAAATCAACCTATGCGTCTCCTTCTCTGACCGCAGAGGTGATGCAAAGGGAAAAAAAAAAGCCGTGGGTTCTCTCATGAAAGTCTAATCCAGCGCTGATTCATGCCGGCGTCCACAGGAGAAGACAATGGAGGAATACAGGCGTCCCACTCAAAGCAAAGTGCTGCTGAGGCTACACTTTCACTCCTACTGGGTTCAGGTGTTGTGGAGACTCCATGAATACCAAAGCAATGCTTGATGTCATTATGTAATCAAAGCAAGCTGCCCCCATGCTTCCATGCACAAACACTTACCTGCGGCTCTCTTATCTACTCCACTAAAAAACATGTTTGCTGCAGTGGAGTGTCTTCATGAGGATTATACTCACTCCACAGTCTTCTGGAAGGTCTTACAACTATTAGCAACCTAGTTACGCAGCACGGTGGGACAGGGGTTAGTGCATGTGCCTCACGATACGAAGGTCCTGAGTAGTCCTGAGTTCAATCCCGGGCTCGGGATCTTTCTGTGTGGAGTTTGCATGTTCTCCCCGTGACTGCGTGGGTTCCCTCCGGGTACTCCGGCTTCTCCTCCCACCTCCAAAAACATGCACCTGGGGATAGGTTGATTGGCAACACTAAATTGGCCCTAGTGTGTGAATGTTGTCTATCTGTGTTGGCCCTGTGATGAGGTGGAGACTTGTCCAGGGTGTACCCCGCCTACCGCCCGAATGCAGCTGAGATAGGCTCCCCACCCCCCACCCCCCACGCGCGACCCCAAAAGGGACAAGCGGTAGAAAATGGATGGATGGATGGAGTATGTATTCATCATCAACCATCCCCTCACGCCGACATACATTGTAGTACCCAGATCGAAGAAAAGGGCAGTGCTTAATTTTGGTGAGAAATCAATGCAGAGGTGAAATTGTGCAAATAACGTCTGTATTTTTCAAAAAAGGCTTATTAAAGGGTTCATATGATGATTTTTTTTCTAAATGTAAAACACTTCCTTGTGGTTTACTGACACGACTTGGTCTCTGGCGTGGTTTGCTCTCCCCAGATGCAAACGAACTGAAGCAAATATGGCGTGGAGGTAAAAACATGATTTTATTCTACACTATCAAAACTCAAAAAAAAAAGGTACAAACAAAAGGCGCTCACAGCGGAGGTAAAAAAACTTGACTAGGAAAACAAAAGGCGCGCACAATGGCGGAGAACTATGAACATTAAACAAACAAAAACTTACGTGACAAGGAACTGTGAACATAGCATGAATGTGTGATGTCGCCAGGACGAACAACAGAAACAGAAAAGCCTATATAGTGACATGATAAGTGAAAACAGGTGCGTGACTAACTGTGAACAGGTGCGTGACATGACAATGTGAAAACGTGAGACAGGTGTGTGTGAGTCCAAACGTGGAACAGGTGAAACTAATGAGTAACCATGGAAACAAAACAAAACCAGGAAGTGAAACCAGGAACTAAAAAGTGTCCAAAAACCAAGCAAAACAAAAACAAGATCAACACAGACATGACAGAGCCCCCCCCTTACGGACAGATCCCAGATGTCCAAAAAACAAAACACAAAACAGGATCAAGAGTCATGGGAGGGCGGGAGGGGGACATGGCGGTGGGTCGCCAGGCCAAGTGGCCCCGAATCCACCGAGGCAGGATCAGGTGTCGGCGACGCGTAGACCGCCGCTGTACCTGACGAGGTGGGCGACCCGGGAATGGCCATATCCATGGCCGATGAGGAGGTGGGCACACTTGGCGTGGCGGACGACCAGGCAGTGGCCACCTTCGTGGCAGACGAGGAGGCAGGCGTGTCGTCATCATGGCAGGCGGCGAAGCTTGGCGTGGTGCGTCAGGCGGCGAAGCTTGGCGTGGCGCGTCAGGCGGCGAAGCTTGGCGTGGCGGGTCTTTGTCTTGGCATGGGTGGTCTTGGCCTTGGCGGTCTTGGTCTTGGCAGCGTGGGTCATGGTCTTGGTCTTGGCATGGTTGGTCTTGGTCTTGGACTTGGCATGGTTGGTCTTGGTCTTGGACTTGGCGTGGTTGGTCTTGGCGTGGTTGGTCTTGGCGTGGTTGGTCTTGGCGTGGCGGTGCTTGGACTTGGTCTCGGTCTTGGTCACTTGGCGGGTCTTGGTCTTGGTCACTTGGCGGGTCTTGGTCTTGGTCACTTGCCGGGTCTTGGTCTTGGTCACTTGCCGGGTCTTGGTCTTGGTCACTTGGCGGGTCTTGGTCACTTGGCGGTTCTTGGTCACTTGGCGGTTCTTGGTCACTTGGCGGTTCTTGGTCTTGGTCACTTGGCGGGTCTTGGTCTTGGTCACTTGGCGGGTCTTGGTCACTTGGCGGTTCTTGGTCTTGGTCACTTGGCGGGTCTTGGTCTTGGCTTTGGTCTTGGCGTGGGGCAGCCACGGGCGGCACTTGGCGGCGTGGGGCAGCCACGGGCGGCACTTGGCGGCGTGGGGCAGCCACGGGCGGCACTTGGCGGCGTGGGGCAGCCACGGGCGGCACTTGGCGGCGTGGTGAAGCTGCGACTGGCGGCACTGGGCGTCGTGGTGAAGCTGCGACTGGCGGCACTGGGCGTCGTGAAGCTGCGACTGCCGGCACTTGGCGTCGTGAAGCTGCGACTGGCGGCACTTGGCGTCGTGAAGCTGCGACTGGCGGCACTTGGCGTCGTGAAGCTGCGACTGGCGGCACTTGGCGTCGTGAAGCTGCGACTGGCGGCACTTGGCGTCGTGAAGCTGCGACTGGCGGCGCTTGGCGTGGAGCAGGTACTGGCGGCGCTTGGCGTGGAGCAGGTACTGGTGGCGCTTGGCGTGGAGCAGGTACTGGTGGCGCTTGGCGTGGAGCAGGTACTGGTGGCGCTTGGCGTGGAGCAGGTACTGGTGGCGCTTGGCGTGGAGCAGGTACTGGTGGCGCTTGGCGTGGAGCTGGGCGTGGAGCAGGTGGATCTTGGCATGGTCGAAAAACTGGTGGTGGTGGTCGTGCTGGTGGCTGTGGCTTGGCAGGTCGAAAGACAGGTGGTGGGGGTCGTGCTGGAGGCTGTGGCTTGGCGTGACGAAAGACTGGTGGTGGTGGTCGTGCTGGGGGCTATGGCTTGGCATGACGAAATTCAGGTGGTGGTGGCCGAGCTGGAGGCTGTGGCTTGGCATGGCGAAGCTGACCCACCCCACCTAAACAATTACCAGCCCTAGCCCCCCCCTCAAGGAGCGGATCCCAGACGCGCTCCCCGCGGTCTGGAACCGTCTTTTGGGGTGGGTGGAGGGAGGTCGGAAGGAGGGTAAAATCCTCCCCTATAAATTGTCCAAAATGTCTTTCTTTTTGTACCTGGGATTGAGTGGGTGAAAAAAACATTTTTTGTGACTTGGGCGTGGCTTGAGTCCTGGGGGGCGGGGCATGAAATCTGGGTGACTGTGAGGGACTTGCTCTAATGTCCAAAATCATGTTCTGATAATGTTTGATCATAGAAACAGAGTCCTTTGTTGAGGGCAGGTGATCGAAAGTAAAAGAGTTCAAAGAAAAAAAATCTTTAGCTGTGATGTCATCCTCTGGTGATGGCGTGACGTCATCCTGGAGCAGCGGGGCTGGCAGCAGCCTGCTTCCGCCCGGAGTGGGAGGAGCTTGCGGGAGTGACGCGTCCTGCCGGCTCGGAGAAGCTCTTCCTGATGGCTTCCGCTTTTGCCGGCGCTTCCGGGAATGGAGCGACGCGCCAATGTCGTCGGGCCACACGGAGCTTATCGGAATAAGTTTTCCGCTTGGACCCCACATGAGGTCTTGATCCGCCATGGCTCCTAGTGCCTCCCACTTTCCTTCCTCCATCGATTTCCAGTCGTTTGCGGGATAGCTTTTTGCTGGCGACATACTGACACGACTTGGTCTCTGGCGTGGTTTGCTCTCCCCAGATGCAAACGAACTGAAGCAAATATGGCGTGGAGGTAAAAACATGATTTTATTCTACACTATCAAAACTAAAAAAAAAAGGTACAAACAAAAGGCGCTCACAGCGGAGGTAAAAAAAACTTGACTAGGAAAACAAAAGGCGCGCACAATGGCGGAGAACTATGAACATTAAACAAACAAAAACTTACGTGACAAGGAACTGTGAACATAGCATGAATGTGTGATGTCGCCAGGACGAACAACAGAAACAGAAAAGCCTATATAGTGACATGATAAGTGAAAACAGGTGCGTGACTAACTGTGAACAGGTGCGTGACATGACAATGTGAAAACGTGAGACAGGTGTGTGTGAGTCCAAACGTGGAACAGGTGAAACTAATGAGTAACCATGGAAACAAAACAAAACCAGGAAGTGAAACCAGGAACTAAAAAGTGTCCAAAAACCAAGCAAAACAAAAACAAGATCAACACAGACATGACAGTTTACATCAGTGTTTTTCAACCTTTTTTTGAGCCAAGGCACATTTTTTACATTGAAAAAATGCGGAGGCACACCACCAGCAGAAATCATTAAAGAATGAAACTCAGCAGCCGATATTGACAATAAAAAGTTGTTGTCACAATTGTTGGATATGACTTTAAACCATAACCAAGCGTGCATCAATATAGCTCTTGTCTCAAAGTAGGTGTACTGTCACGACCTGTCACATCAAGCCGTGACTTATTTTGAGTCCTTTGCTGTTTTCCTGTGTGTAGTCTTTTAGTTCTTGTCTTGCGCTCCTATTTTGGTGGCTTTTTCTCTTTATTTGGTATTTTCCTGTAGCAGTTTCATGTCTTCCTTGACCGCTATTCCCCACACCTACTTTGTTTTAGCAATCAAGAACATTTCAGTTGTTTTTTATCCTTCTTTGTGGGGGACATTGTTGATTGTCATGTCATGTTCGGATGTACATTGTGGACGCCGTCTCTGCTCCACAGTAAGTCTTTGCTGTCGTCCAGCATTCTGTTTTTGTTTACTTTGCAGCCAGTTCAGTTTTAGTGTTGTTCTGCATAGCCTTTCCTAAGCTTCAATGCTTTTTCTTAGGGGACTCACCTTTTGTTTATTTTCGGTTTAAGCATTAGATACCTTTTTACCTGCACACTGCCTCCCGCTGTTTCCGACATCTACAAAACGATTAGCTACCTGCTGCCACCTACTGATATGGAATACTATTACACGGTTACTCTGCCGAGCTCCAGACAGTGCAGACACTCAAAAACGGCACATTATAATTACTGGTTTGCAAAAAATGTTTTTAACCCAAATAGGTGAAATTACATCATCTCCCACGGCACACCAGACTGTATCCCGCAGCACACTAATGTGCCCGTCATCTTTGTGTAGCGGTGTAGTGTGCAAGGACGGGAGTGGAAGAAGTGTCAAAAGATGGAGCTAACTGTTTAAATCACATTCGGACTTCACTTCAATCAATAACGGAGCAGCATCTCCTCATCCGTGGCTCACTAGTGCAACATCAACGCCGTAAATGTGTCCCGTGAAAAACCGTCCGTCCGGAACTCTCTAATATCTAAAGTTCCGTGGGTGAGTTATGTAAACCCACTATAGTTTTTAGCGCTTTGATAGCTAGTCTACTTGTAACCGGTGGTCTCTGTAGAATGAACACGACCGACACCATAGGTTGCTGCTCAGATGCACTTTACTGATAATACAGAGAATACAGTAGTTGTCAATAATTTTCTGCCAATCGTCAAGACCCTCTCCCGTTATCGTGGACAAAAGGGAAGTTAAACAGTGAAATAAAACATACCTGATAATACAGAGAATACAATAGTTGTCAATAATGTTCTGCCAATTGTCGAGACCCTACACAAATATGATAGTACAGAACAAGAAAGTGAACTAAAGTTCTTAACGAGACAAATGCACTTTTCTGTCGTCGCATGGACGCCTACCTCTCCCGTTATTGTGGACAAAAGGGAAGTAGGAAGGTGTGTCCAACGCATGTAAAGAGATAGGTGACACTGAAATGATTGCAGTAGGAGGAACAACGAGACCATGGTTCCACATTGACAAAACATCAAACAAACTTCAGGTATTTACATGTAACTTACACATTTTGTGTAATTATAACAATAATACTACATTATAAGATACATTATTTACATTACCTAATTGACCCTGTTACATACTGACAGATACAAGCAAGAACTTTATGCTACTTTATATTAGAAATGGCAAAAGCGGAAGATGAATGCCACATAAGAAGGTAGAGAAAAAGAAGAATCTTATGACTACGGTGTCAACACGGACTACAATGGCACATCAGCAGGTACCAGAAGGTAAGACAAGTTGGTTTTGCATAATATTGTGAAACAAAACGCCAGATCATTTGTCCGCTAACAGTTGCCATTTTGCGGTCCTTATACAAACCCCGTTTCCATATGAGTTGGGAAATTGTGTTAGATGTAAATATAAACGGAATACAATGATTTGCAAATCATTTTCAACCCATATTCAGTTGAATATGCTACAAAGACAACATATTTGATGTTCAAACTGATAAACATTTTTTTTTTTGCAAATAATCATTAACGTTAGAATTTGATTCCAGCAACACGTGACAAAGAAGTTGGGAAAGGTGGCAATAAATACTGATAAAGTTGAGGAATGCTCATCAAACACTTATTTGGAACATCCCACAGGTGAACAGACAAATTGGGAACAGGTGGGTGCCATGATTGGGTATAAAAGTAGATTCCATGAAATGCTCAGTCATTCACAAACAAGGACGGGGGAGGGTCACCACTTTGTCAACAAATGTGTGAGCAAATTGTTGACCAGTTTAAGAAAAACCTTTCTCAACCAGCTATTGCAAGGAATTTAGGGATTTCACCATCTACGGTCCGTAATATCATCAAAGGGTTCAGAGTATCTGGAGAAATCACTGCACGTAAGCAGCTAAGCCCGTGACCTTCGATCCCTCAGGCTGTACTGCATCAACAAGCGACATCAGTGTGTAAATGATATCACCACATGGGCTCAGGAACACTTCAGAAACCCACTGTCAGTAACTACAGTTGGTCGCTACATCTGTAAGTGCAAGTTAAAACTCTCTTATGCAAGGCAAAAACAGTTTATCAACAACACCCAAAAAAGGCTTGTCGGCTTCGCTGGACCTGAGCTCATCTAAGATGGACTGATACAAAGTGGAAAAAGTGTTCTGTGGTCTGACGAGTCCACATTTCAAATTGTTTTTGGAAACTGTGGAAGTCGTGTCCTATGGACCAAAGAGGAAAAGAACCATCCGGATTGTTATAGGCGCAAAGTTGAGAAGCAGTGTATTAGTGCTCAAAACATGGGTAACTTACACATCTGTGAAGTCGCCATTAATGCTGAAAGGTACATACAGGTTTTGGAGCAACATATGTTGCCATCCAAGCAACGTTACCATGGACGCCCCTGCTTATTTCAGCAAGACAATGCCAAGCCACGTGTTACATCAACGTGGCTTCATAGAAAAAGAGTGCGGGTACTAGACTGGCCTGCCTGTAGTCCAGACCTGTCTCCCATTGAAAATGTGTGGCGCAGTATGAAGCCTAAAATACCACAACGGAGACCCCCGGACTGTTGAACAACTTAAGCTGTACATCAAGCAAGAATTTGAAAGAATTCCACCTGAGAAGCTTCAAAAATGTGTCTCCTCAGTTCCCAAACGTTTACTGAGTGTTGTTAAAAGGAAAGGCCATGTAACACAGTGGTGAACATGCCCTTTCCCAACTACTTTGGCACGTGTTGCAGCCATGAAATTCTAAGTTAATTATTATTTGCAAAAAAAAAAAAAGTTTATGAGTTTTAACATCAAATATCTTGTCTTTGTATTGCATTCAATTAATATGGGTTGAAAAGGATTTGCAAATCATTGTATTCCGTTTATATTTACATCTAACACAATTTCCCAACTCATATGGAAACAGGGTTTGTACAACATGATCCAAGGGATCATGACAATTTTAACAACACATGTAATCCTTTTTTTTTTTTTTTGTCCTGTCCAGCTTCTCAGGCAAATCATATAGTTGATGTAGATGCCCATATCGGCTGTTCAGATTTACTTTACAAGAGAGAAGTGTAGGATACTTCTGTTGTTGCCTTATTTGTATTTGACTTTATTAAATGTATTTATATTATCATTTGGTGCAGCCGGGCTGGAGCAGGAGGGGATAGAAAGAGAAAAAAAGGAAGACAGAGGGGGGAATTGTGGGGACAAGAGGGGGATTAGACTGAGAGACAAAAACAACAACAGCAAACACAACAACAACAACAACAACAACAGAGCAACATCAGCAAATACGACATGTACAAATATGATGGTAAAAGTAATAGCAAATAAGCAGTTAGCGAAAATAAAAAATAATACAAAAATGACAAAAAGCATTATTACACTAAAAATGGAGCAATACGAATACCAATAGAAATAGCGCTATCGATAATGAACAATACCAATACTTTACCTTTATTATCAACAATACAGTTGTTCAAATGCAACAATACATATACGTAATGATAACTTGAGATACGAAAGAATGCAGGAAAATGGGGGGAAAGAAAGAGAAGCAACCTACATTAATCTTGTAGATTGTTATAGTAACAATAGGTTAAGCTTTGTCAGTGTGCCATGTGTTATACCCAGTTTACCCTAGGGCAACAACGTTAATATATGTTTGATGAAACGTGATTATGTGCATGAGTGTATGTGTGCATATGTACTTGTATATGTACAGTATGTGTATGTGTGCTTGTACAGTGAATGTATATGTACAGTATGTGTATATGTGTGTTTGTACAGTGAATGTATATGTTCAGTATGTGTATATGTGTATTTGTACATTGAATGTATATGTATAGTATGTGTATGTGTGTGTTTGTACAGTGAATGTATATGTACAGTATGTGTATACAGTATGTGTGTTTGTACAGTGAATGTATATGTACAGTATGTGTATACAGTATGTGTGTTTGTACAGTGAATGTATATGTACAGTATGTGTATGTGTGTGTTTGTACAGTGAATGTATATGTACAGTACGTGTATACAGTATGTGTGTTTGTACAGTGAATGTATATGTACAGTATGTGTATATATGTTTGTACAGTGAGTGTATATGTACAGTATGTGTATATGTATGTTTGTACAGTGAATGTATATGTACAGTATGTGTATGTGTATGTTTGTATAATGAATGTGCGTGTGGATGTACGAACTTTGAGTGTGTAAATATTTACTGTATTTGTATATGTATGTGGGAGCGTAGGTACCTATGTATGTATGTGAGTATATGTGAATTTGTATGTTCAATACATTTGACTCCCAGTGTGTGCGGGAGCCAGAGTACGGCCCCAGCCTCCCCGAGAGCCCAACCCACAAACAGTAGGTGTGGTGCCCAGGGAACCAGGGGCCACCGCCTCCACGCAGCCAAGCCGGACAGCGACAGTAACCCCAGAGCCCGGCCCACCGCGCCGCCCACAAGGGCCAGCAGCAGGCCGCAGACAGACGCACCCGGCAGAGGACAAGGCACGAGAAAAGCAGGGGACAGCCAGACCCCAAGCCAGTGAGAGACCACACCCCACACGGACAGAAAGGCGGGACGCCCCGCCCGAGAGGCCCGCAGACCCCCCGCAACCGGACGGGAACACCGTCCCCGCCCCACCGGCAAACGGGCCCCCACGAGCCCACCCTCCACCCCCGGAGAGCGCGGCAAGGCCAGCCCCCGGCCACCCCACCCAAGTTGGCCGCCACAGGACCACCCAGCACGGGGCCACGGGAACCACCCACCCCACCCGCAGGGACCCCAACGATGGAGATGGAACAACCAGCAACTGCCCCGCCGAGTCCCCCCCCTCAGGTGGGGGGAAAAAAATAATTAATAAATAAATTATATTGATAAAATATATTAAAAAATAAAAATAAATAAATAATTAAATCTATTTAAAAAAAAAAAGAATTAAAAGAAGATCACAGACATGCTGACACACAAGGTCACTACCGCAACAACTGGCCGACTCGCAGCACCTCGGAATACCCTGCAGCACTGAGCTACCACAGTAGACGCAGGGACTAGACCCAGCAGGCCCCAACCAAGACGGGCACCCGGAAGGGATGGACGGTGGGACCCAGGAGCTCCAGACACGCAGTCCGGATGCAGTAGCTTGAGGCGCCGACCCCCACCTGACAGGCGGGCCCAGAAAGTACCCCCAGAAATATACATACATATTTATATACATACACATACACACACCTACACATATATACATATACATACACATACACATATATATACATACATACATACATACACACACATATACATACATATACACAGTTTGTCAGCCCCGACAACCACCACGCGCGCGCGCTGCCACCAGTCACAGCATGAGCCACCCCCCTGCACCAGACCCAGCAGCCACGGGCGCCCACACCACAAACAAACGGCAGCAGAAACAGCAGCCGCAACACCCCCAGACAGCCAGCACCACCCAATCAAATCAAAGCGATCAAAAAAAACTGCGACCAGCAACCACACGCCAACAGGATCACGGAGACCAGCCAGCGCCAGCCCGCCAGCCAGCCCAAACGCCAACACGCAAACAAGAGACACCAACACCTCCCCCCCCACCAAAAGACTCCACCACCCCAACCCAAACCCGCACAAACACACCACCGCCCAAACAACCGAGACCCAGCATCCAGACCAGACACGGGCGCCGCGCTGCCACCACATCAAGTCACCAACAGAGACCCCACAGCGCAAGGTCGGGCCACACGGGCACGGACCCCACCCAACAGGAAGCGAGACCCGCGCGACGCCACACACAAATAAATAATAAGATTAAACAAAAATAATAATAATAATTAATTAAAAAAAATAAAATAAAAATTAAATTAAAAATAACAAATAAAAAAAAATAAAAAAAAATAAAATAAAAATAAAAATAAAAATAAAAATAAAAATAAAAATAAAAATAAAAATAAAAATAAAAATAAAAATAAAAATAAAAATAAAAATAAAAATAAAAATAAAAATAAAAATAAAAATAAAAAATAAAAATAAAAATAAAAATAAAAATAAAAATAAAAATAAAAATAAAAATAAAAAATAAAAAAATAAAATAAAATAAGTAAATAATAAAAACGTAATCCTAATGATGCAGTGTTTCTCATAGATTGCAATATACTTGTGGCGGTGGGGCTGTGGCTAGGGCGTGGTCAAAATGTCATCATAAAATTTGCATAATTGGTCATGATCCATGTATTTTCCTTAAAAAGGCTAAAAAAAAGTTATATATATAATACAAAAAAAATCTGTGTTATTAGTAAATAGTATTGACATATATGTTTTTCCTTGTGTCATATTGTTTTGCAAATTTTTCAATTGTTGCTACTCATTTTGTTGCTACAATGTAACACTGGCTGTACTTTGTAGACTATGCACCCCTGGTTTATTGACATATTATTATCAGTCCCTCCCGGTTGGAATTTAGCTTGAAAAAAACACAAATTGAGGTCATTTATTAAGTTATTTATTGATAGTCTCCACAATTCAGTTACTGTAAAACTAAGCACACAAAGGAAATAACAATAATCGACATATGAAGTGCACAAACATGTAGGAATCATGTTAAATCAACAATATAATTTGTTGTAAACTGAAAAACACACCACAATTATTCAGAATGAAAGTTGGCTCTAATGCCGCTAGCTTAATGCTAATGTACTATCTCATTGACGGGCTAACGAAAATTAGTGAAAATGATATTTTGACAGAACAAAATTGACATAATCAGCAAGTGTGTTTTTACTTAAAGGCATATATTCACCAAACACTGTAGAAACAAATATTGACTGCTAACTTTGTACTTCTCCTGCAGCACACACGCCACTGTGTGCATGCTGACTAACTACAGCAGCCTGATGCTCAAACCTCAAACTCTGACATTTTTAACATAGTCTATGTTTTGTGGAACATGATTGCAGGAGATAGAAGCACATATATAATCTATATATAATTACTTACTGACTGTATTGCAAAATCTATATATTATATATATATTATCATATTATTGGTAACACTATAGTATGGGGAACATATTCTAAGTAACAAATATTTAATTTAGAGTTATTTGGACACTAGGGGAACATATAAGGGTTGGGGTTAGGGTTAGAGTTAGGGTTACTAATAAGCAATAATTCTGAGGTTATTGAGGGAAGACTTAGTTAATGGCTTACTGGTTGTATAATAAGGTCATGCAGAATAAGGCAAATAATAAGTACTTAGTAATGACTAATTAAGAGCCAATATGTTACTAATTTGCATGTTAATAAGCAACTAATTAATGGTGAATATGCTCCCCATACTAAAGTGTTATCATATTATTATATTATATATTATATGTATATTATATATTTTTGGTTTTACAAACCCCGTTTCCATATGAGTTGGGGAATTGTGTTAGATGTAAATATAAACGGAATACAATGATTTGCAAATACTTTTCAACCCATATTCAATTGAATGCACTACAAAGACAAGATATTTGATGTTCAAGCTCATAAACTTTTTTTTTTTTTTGCAAATAATCATTAACTTTAGAATTTGATGCCAGCAACACGTGACAAAGAAGTTGGGAAAGGTGGCAATAAATACTGATAAAGTTGAGGAATGCTCATCAAACACTTATTTGGAACATCCCACAGGTGAACAGGCAAATTGGGAACAGGTGGGTGCCATGATTGGGTATAAAAGTAGATTCCATCAGTTTGATCATCAAATATGTTGTCTTTGTAGCATATTCAACTGAATATGGGTTGAAAATGATTTGCAAATCATTGTATTCCGTTTATATTTACATCTAACACAATTCCCCATACTGTGATGTATGTATGTATTATTATGTTTATTATTATCCACTGATGGAACTTGACATATTAATAATAATAGTTTATCATTTTAAGGGAACTGGTTTATGAATATATAATCTAGATATGTCAATGACATCGTTCAACGTTTTTACATGTGTTTTAAAAAGCTGGTTTTAACTAAATAAAGTCAGTAATTTTCTTTTTTCCACCTGTTTTTTTATAGTGCATATTAAAATATAATGTGGGGACAATAGGTTTATGGTGTGGGCCCTTCAGGAGTCTAATAATAATAAAAAATATTAAAGGGATACAAACCAAGTCTTGTTTAGGGCAGTGGTTCTCAAACGTTTTTCGCCCAACTATCACCCCATAAAAAACTTGGGTCTCAAGGTACCACCATAATGACCAACATTAAAATACAGTAGCGTAGTATGTGAATTAAAAACAAGGCAGAGGTTTTATTTAACAAGTATGTTTAATATTTTTGGCCACTGTAACATTACACACAGTTCGAACAGTAACACTGTGTTTGAATATTCAATTGATTCTTTGGCGTATAACTAAATCCTCAGTGTCAAATTCAAGGCCCGCAGGCCGGACAGGACCCGCAAATTAATTATGTATGGCCCTCGGGATGATATTTGATTAGTATTAGAACCGGCCCGCAGGCCACAGCCACCTGCTGCTGTTTTGGACGCACCAATACTCTTATCAGTGTTGGCGCAAGTATAAAAATGGGGTCCCGCAGTACATTTTTGGGGTCCCACTTTTTTGTAACCGTTTTGAAAACAAATGATTAATGTATGCATTATCCTGTTATATCTCACATTCTGTATTGTGTTTTGGAAAAAGGTTGTCGTAAACGTTACTTCATTAATTTAAAAAAATTATACAAAAGATGCATATGTAAATGTATTCAGTTATAAACATTCATTCACTGTCTTCTTACCTTCGTGGATCTAAACCAGGGGTCCCCAAACTTTTTGACTCCGGGGCCGCATTGGGGTAAAACAATTTGGCTGGGGGCTGCACTATATATATATATATATATATATATATATATATATATATGTGTGTGTGTGCATGTGTATATATATACTGTATATATACATATATATATATTATGTAAAGGTGTGTGTGTGTATATATGTATATGTGTGTGTATATATGTATCTGTCTATGTATATGTATATGTCCATGTATATATATGTATATGTGCATATATGTATATATATATATATATATATATGTATTTGTGTATATATGTATGTGTATATATGTGTATATATGTATATGTGTCTATATGTGTGTGTATATATATATATATATATATATATATATATATATATATATATATATATATATATATATATATATACATATATATATATATATATATATATATATATATATATATATACATATATTCCTCGCGCACTAATTGACTTAAAGAGCGCACTTGCTGCATGTCACGTTATCGATGGTAAAATGCATTTTTAGACAATATGATGTGCCTGAGTGGCTAGGAGACGGTAGAAAATGGACTAGTAAGGACAAATAAAAAATAAAATAAAAAATAAATTAATTAAAAAAAAAAAGTTTTTTAATTTTTTTTTACTTGGGACTTCCCGCGGGCCGGATTTTGGACGCTGGGGGGCCGTATCCGGCCCGCGGGCCGTAGTTTGGGGACCCCTGATCTAAACTTTACCGCTGCCAGTATTTTTTTCTATATTTTTATTATAATATTTTCTATTTTTGGCCAAAGTAAGACGTAGAAAACAATCTGAAGTTGTCCTTATTTTTTAGTTTTAATGCCATGATTTTAATAGTCTGGCCCGCGTGTGCACAGATTTTCCTCTATGCGGCCCCTGAGCTTAAATGAGTTTGACAACCCTGAACTAGATGGAGCCCAGTTTGAGAACCACAGTGTGAGAATCACTGGTTTAGGGCTACAAAATCCTAGAAATGCATGTATTTATTAATCCAATGTAAACATCAGGAGATTGTGTTGCTGTGGAAACGGGATCAAGCTGAACTTTTATCACTGAGCAATAAGTTTTCCCATATATTCATCTTACTCCAAAACAATTCAGCTTCAAGTCAAGTAGTGTACGGCCTTTATTTCTTTTTATGGCTGCTGACAACCCTGAACCAGCTATCTATTCAATCAACACGGCGGCAGGTCTGGTTGGATTGTAGCCCATAAACAGCGTGACGTGTCGCCGTGACATCGATGACACAACACGTTTCACCCGACCGCGCCGTTTCAGCCGCCCCGGCTGTATTTCTCCTCCTGCTCCTCCTGTACAGCCTGTGATGAGGTGCTGTAATCTATAAGAAATGACTCGTCTAATGTGATTTGTGTCGGCGCTCATAAAAGCTCGCCGAGCGTATCTTTAAACGAATGAACGCGTTGACTCAGCGCTGCTGTCGCATTGCAGGGACCATAAACGCTTCTGGAAACCGGCGGCGCGTGTGCGAGAGTCACTTTTCACCATCAACTCCAAAGTCAAATAACAAACCCCTTCCAGAATGCTGCTTCAAAAACACATTCAATATTGTAAACAAAAACAATTCTTCCAGAGTGAAAATGTGGGCATGCTAAAAGCTATATCAACTATAAATACCAACTAAAGTCGGTCCCCTTTAAAAACGCAATAATGAACGCACCAATGGAAATGCAGATTTTTAAATTTAAATCAGGGATATTCAACTACAAAACCCAAAACCAGTGAAGTTGGCACGTTGTGTAATTGGTAAATAAAAACAGAATACAAGGATTTGCAAATCCTTTTCAACTTATATTCAATTGAATAGACTGCAAAGACAAGATATTTAATGTTCGAACTGACAAACTTAAATTTTTTTTGCAAATAATCATTAACTTAGAATTTAATGACAGCAACACATTGCAAAAAAGTTGGCACGGGGGCATTTTTACCACTGTGTTACATGACCTTTCCTTTTAAAAACACTCAGTTAATGTTTGGGAACTGAGGAGACACATTTTTGAAGCTTTTCAGGTGGAATTCTTTCCCATTCGTGCTTGATGTACAGCTTAAGTTGTTCAACAGTCCGGGGGTCTCCGTTGTGGTATTTTAGGCTTCATAATTTGCCACACATTTTCAATGGGAGACAGGTCTGGACTACAGGCAGGTCAGTCTAGTACCCGCACTCTTTTACTATGAAGCCATGCTGTTGTAACACGTGGCTTGGCATTGTCTTGCTGAAATAAGCAGGGGCGTCCATGATAACGTTGCTTGGATGGCAACATATGTTGCTCCAAAACCTGTATGAACCTTTCAGCATTAATGGTGCCTTCACAGATGTGTAAGTTACCCATGCTTTGGGCACTAATACACCCCCATAGCATCACAGATGCTGGATTTTGAACATTGCGCCTAGAATATTCCGGATGGTTCTTCTCCTCTTTGTTCCGGAGAACACGACGTGCACTGTTTCCAAAAACAATTTTTAATCTTTACTCGTCAGACCACAGAACACTTCTCTACTTTGCATCAGTCCATCTTAGATGAGCTCAGGCCCAGCGAAGCCGGCGGCGTTTCTGGGTGTTGTTGATAAATGGCTTCTCTTTGCATAGTAGAGTTTTAACTTGCACTTACAGATGTAGCGACAAACTGTAGTTACTGACAGTGATTTTCTGAAGTATTCCTGAGCCCATCTGGTGAGATCCTTTACACACCGATGTCGCTTTTTGATGCAGTACCACCTGAGGGATCGAAGGTCCATAATATAATCGTTTACGTGCAGTCATTTCTCCAGATTCTCTGAACCTTTTGATGATATTACGGACCGTAGATGGTGAAATCCCTAAATTCCTTGCATTAGCTTGTTGAGAAATGTTGTTCTTAAACTGTTCGACAATTTGCTCACGCATTTGATCACAAAGTGGTGACCCTCGCCCCACCCTTGTTTGTGAATGACTGAGCATTTCATGGAAGCTGCTTTTATACCCAATCATGGCACCCACCTGTTCCCAATTAGCCTGTTCACCTGTGGGATGTACTAAATAGGTGTTTGATGAGCATTCCTCAACTTTCTCAGTCTTTTTTCCCACTTGTGCCAGCTTTTTTGAAACATGTTGTCTATTCAATTGAATATAGGTTGAAAAGGATTTGCAAATCATTGTATTGTGTTTTTATTTATCATTTACATAACGTGCCAACTTCACTGGTTTTGGGTTCTGTAAATTGTTTTGAGTGCCACATTTCCAGAAAGCTAAGGACTGAGGGGCTTCTCCCACCACTACTAGTCCTATTTTCTAAATTCCGGAGAACCAGTGTCCTCTACATTAGACATTCGATTTTTGGTCTATTTATTTTGTCAGTCATCTGCTGTTTTTAGGGACCTTCTGTAAAAAAGCTAGTCAAAGATAATCTCTGTGACAGCACTCTAGTGTTTTTAAAAACTTGCTGCAAAAATGTGAGTCTCTCACAAGTTTTTTAACTGAACGCACTTGCCCTCGGTTGAATAGCCCAAATGATGAAAAAGAGAGGACTTAAGTTGCTACCTTGAGGAACACCACCAGTATAACTACAGAAGTTGACTGAATGACTACTGACTGCATCTGAAGTAAACAAACTACAGCAACACCTTAGTTACATAAATCACATTACAAAACACATGTGTAACTGCCAAAAAGGAGTGGTCCAAGTTCCTCTATGGGCCGAATGGGGCCCACCGATGTCTTCAATTTGGCCTGCGAGATGTCGTGAGTTTATTAAGAACTCTTACCCACAGGGAGACTGCATTTATTTTAATTGTCTTACAATTGTAGATGCTGTCATTAAGTCATCATCTAGTGAACAACATGTGCAATACAGGTCAATGGCCTTTAAATATACTGTGAATGGAAGTATATGACCCAATGCAAACAACCTTTCCTAGTCATGGTGCAAGAAAAAAAATAAAAAAAATAAATCCAACCAGCCCAGCATGTCAACACACATGATCACACGTAACACAACCTGCTCACTGAACTTTGCGGATATTATTTTTTAAAAAAATGTCCATGCACCATAAAGCAATTCAAAATTACACCCATTTAAATCCACTACAAAGCATGATGGGAATAATTGCAAAACCACTCTCCACACTTATCCATGTTTGGCACATTTTTGTTGTGTGTACAGGAGGATGAGAGGGCACAGACAACAGCGGCATATTTAAAGCTCTATATTTAATTATTATATATGCACAATATATAATAATAATCAGGAATGAAGTGTGACTAAATCCAAGAGTGTATGGTGTGCGACTATGTGTAGGAATTAATGAGTTGTACCAGGAGTGTTGAGCGAGAGGTGAGGAAGTCCAGGGGGGGGGGGGCAAGACAAGCTCGGAGGTCCGTGTCCAAGCGGGAGGTCAAAATCCAAAAAGGCAGCCAGAGAAGCAAAAGGAACGCGGTAAGGCGAGACACACAACTCCTAACGTGGAACGAAGGCAGGCTGAAGGGAGGACGACAAGGAAGGACACGAGACGATAAACACGACGGGGGAGAAAACAGATAGCAAAGAGTGTGCATAGAGCTTGACGTGTAGGCTTACTGTACGGGAACAGATGACTACGTTCTGGCACGGGATAGCAGGTTGTGCAGGCTTATAAAGGTGGGTCTGATGATCAGCTTCAGGTGTGCTGATTGCCGGTGATGATTGCAGCTGTGCACTGGCGCAGCCTCTGCAGGAGTGGCGCGCGTAGGTGCGCTCTTGGAGGTAAGCTCATTACAGCGCACAGATGAGTGCGCATTGGCATGCGCCTGGGCCGTGACAATTTTAGCTGCTTGACATATCTGATTGATTGCAAAACTGTGAGGATGTTGTCTCGGAAGTAAACAAAACAGAAGTCGTACTTTCACATACTCTTAATATCCAATTACATAAATTATTATTTATATATCCATGATATTAATATAATATGTACATAAATATGTATAGGCTACATATATATGTGGATATATATATAAAGGTATACGCATATATGTATATGTGTATATACATATATATATATATATATATATATATATATATATATATATATATATATATATATATATATATATATATATATATATATATATATATATATATATATATATATATATATATATATATATATATATATATATATATATATGTATATACACATGGGTTTGGGGGGTAAATCGAGTCTGGTGAAGGAAAGGGGGCGTTGCAAGTCCAGTTAGTTATTTTCCAATTACTGAAAAACTAATTCATATTATGGGAAATGTCTGAAAAAATACACAAAGATAACTTGTTAGTGAAATTTCGGCAGGTTTTTTTTAACCTTAACTCTGTGGATTGACATTTGTTTTTGGGCTATTTTTTTTTGTCAGAGTTACACATTTCAAGCAACAAAAAATAGCACTGTAATGCAGAAACCCAGATGTCCATTGCAGTGGACACCGTTATTCGAAAGGATACGCCCCATTTCTGGTTCTATGAAAAAAAAAAACCACATCAGGTCACACATGAAGGCGGTTCCAACTCTGACTTTTGTTAAGATTTTGAGGCATGTTTTGACCTATGACCTAAACAGCTTAGTGGGATTTCCTTGCTGAGTTTTTCCTCAAACAAAGACTCACAGATTACATAATAAAAAAAAATTCTTAATGTATTTACCTAAATTGAAATAGATTTTTCCAGCACATGTACAAATAAATTTAAAAAAATATGGGGGGTTTTTCTACATTTTTACATGTTTTTACCTTATTTTATGGATAATTATGTGGTCTATTTTACCTTTCTGTTGAGCTCCTGCTCTTCTTTCCTCCCATTTCCCCCTCACTTACACAATCAGCTTACTTAATGGACACATTTTAGTGCTCTTGAACTTTGTGCTCCCTTTGTGACGTCAGTAAAGCAGCGGGGAGTTAAACGCTTGATTTCTGTAATTTCAGCCTCTTATTTTCTCATTAGCTGACTTTTCTCTTCATTACCCTAATGTCACACCACTGCCTTCCTCCATCCGTTCATTCCTGTATTCGGTTGATGTAATTTGGTCCTTTGCCTGTTGATGATTGTGTGTAAAAACAAACAAAAACAAAACAAAACAATATTGTGTGAAATTTTTGCTCAGTGGTATTTTTTTCATTGTCATGGCTCAACCCAATCGCTGTAAGGATGGTAAGTGTTCAACAATAATAAGGATTTGGGGAGACTGGTAAATAGTAATGGAATGGGTATTGTTTACATTCTTATTCTTACTGATACTAGTACTTTAATTGGTATTTTGTGAAATGGTTTTGATGCTTATACGGAGCTATTTTATTAATATATATATATATGTATTTGTGTATATATGTATGTATGTATATATGTATGTGTGTGTACATATATACTAATGTGTGTATATCTGTGTGTATATATATGTATGTGTATATATGTAAGTATATATGTGCATGTATGTATACAGTATGTATGTATACACATATACATAAATATGTATATTTTTATATACACATAATTGCGTATATACCGTATATACATACATATATATACAGTATATACAACATCTGTATATATATACATATACTGTATATATACATATACATACATATGTATATTTTTATATACACATATATGCGTATATACTGTATATACATAGGGATGATGTTTGATAAGAAATTATCGAGTTCGAGCCTATTATCGAATCCTCTTATCGAACCGATTCCTTATCGATTCTCTTATCGAGTCCAGATAGGTTGTTGTATATGGAAAAAAAACACACAATATTTGGTTTAACAGAAGCTCACTTTTATTATATAAGAAAAAAATAAAATCTAATAAATAAATAAATATTGACTGTTACCCCCCCTAAAAAAATAAAATAAAATAAATAAATATTGACTGTTGTTACCCAAAGTATATTAAGTGGGATTTTCAGAAAAACAAATATATACAGTATCACAAAAACAACTTGTCTCTGTGATCACTATAGGTGTATAAATATTAATATAGTGTTAAATAAAATCAGTCCCTTGGGCACAAAACTTAAAATAATACAGCTCTCCAAAAAGTGCACTTCTGCTGCTATTTGACATAACTGTTTGTTATGATGCTTTGACATTTTTGCACTTTATTTCTTTATTGAAAGAAAATTCTATGAAGAGAAAAGTTGTTTGCAAATGTGGTTACAATGCTAAAAAATGAAAATTTAAAGGTAAAAAAATAAATACACTTTATTGAGTTAACATTATTTCTTTATAGGGGGAAAGGTGTGATTTTATGAGCTAGGAGTATAACAACCACACTACCCAGCATGCAATGGGAGTGACGAGCATGCGCGGTAGCCTCGAAAAGTGTTGTTGCATGTCATCACCGGCAGCTAAGAATGAGTTAATGAGCACGCTGTGAAAGTAAACGTCAAGAACTCAGCCAACACGCCTCGTCTGCATTATTTATAATTAGACAGACAACACATATACAGTGTGATTTAGTTTTGTTTACAAGGAAAGAAAAACAAAAGGGAGATGCCATATATGTATGTGCTGCGGTTGCTATAAGAACGTTGCGACAGCTGCCGTAAAGGAGGTACGTTGCTAGCCTGGTTGCTATGTTTTCGGTTGGTCGTAAAAGTGTTCGTCATGTGTTTGTACCCTGCTCAAATCTCTCAGTAAAGTTATTCATTGGATTATACCTTTTGTTTTGAACTTTATTACACCTTGGAGCGCGGTCCATTGTTTTTCCTGCTTTCCCTATCTGCGTACATATGTATAATATAAACAGTATATATGTATATACATACATGTATATTTATATATATACATATATGTATATACAGTATATACATGCATATATATATACACATATATACATATATATATATATATATATATATATATATATATATATATATATATATATATATATATATATATATATATATATATATATATATATATATATATATATATATATATATATATATCTATACATACACAGTATATACAAACATCTGTATAAATACACTACCGTTCAAAAGTTTGGGGTCACATTGAAGTGTCCTTACTTTTGAAGGAAAAGCACTGTACTTTTCAATGAAGATAACTTTAAACTAGTCTTAACTTTAAAGAAATAGACTCTATACATTGCTAATGTGGTAAATGACTATTCTAGCTGCAAATGTCTGGTTTTTGGTGCAATATCTACATAGGTGGATAGAGGCCCATGTCCAGCAACTATCACTCCAGTGTTCTAATGGTACACTGTGTTTGCTCATTGGCTCAGAAGGCTAATTGATGATTAGAAAAACCCTTGTGCAATCATGTTCACACATCTGAAAACAGTTTAGCTTGTTACAGAAGCTACAAAACTGACCTTCTTTTGAGTAGATTGAGTTTCTGGAGCATCACATTTGTGGGGTCAATTAAACGCTCAAAATGGCCAGAAAAAGAGAAATTTCATCTGAAACTCGACAGTCTATTCTTGTTCTTAGAAATGAAGGCTATTCCACAAAATTGTTTGGGTGACCCCAAACTTTTGAACGGTAGTGTATATATATATATATATGTATATATATATATATATATATATATATATATATATATATATATATATATAATATATATATATATATATATATATATATATATATATATATCCATCCGTCAGCAGAACACCATCCGCACCATACACGGTGTTGATAGTGCACTGCTTCCCCTTCCTGAGGCGGCGGATGGTGGTCCAGAATCGCTTCGAAGCCGTCCGGAAGTCATTTTCCATGGCCTCGCCGAACTCCTCCCATGTCCGAGTTTTTTCCCCCGCGACCGCTGAAGCCGCACACCGCTTGGCCTGTCGGTACCTGTCCGCTGCCTCCGGAGTCCCATGAGCCAAAAGAACCCGATAGGACTCCTTCTTCAGCTTGACGGCATCCCTCACCGCCGGTGTCCACCAACGGGTTCTAGGATTACCGCCACGACAGGCACCAACTACCTTGCGGCCACAGCTCCAATCAGCCGCCTCGACAATAGAGGTGCGGAACATGGTCCACTCAGACTCAATGTCAGCACCTCCCTCGTGACATGTTCAAAGTTCTTCCGGAGGTGGGAATTGAAACTCTCTCTGACAGGAGACTCTGCCCGACGTTCCCAGCAGACCCTCACAATGCGTTTGGGGCCTGCCAGGTCTGTCCGGCATACTCCCCCACCATCGCAGCCAACTCACCACCAGGTGGTGATCGGTAGAAAGCTCCGCCCCTCTCTTCACCTGAGTGTCCAAAACATGAGGCCGCAAATCCGACGACACAACTACAAAGTCGATCATGGAACTGCGGCCTAGGGTGTCCTGGTGCCAAGTGCACATATGGACACCCTTATGCTTGAACATGGTGTTCGTTATGGACAATCTGTGACGAGCACAAAAGTCCAATAACAAAACACCACTCGGGTTCAGATCCGGGCGGCCATTCTTCCCAATCACACCTCTCCAGGTTTCACTGTCGCTGCCAACATGAGCGTTGACGTCACCCAGTAGGACAAGGGATTCACCCGGGGGAGCACTTTCCAGTACTCCCTCGAGTGTATCAAAAAGGGTGGGTACTCTGAACTGCTGTTTGGTGCGTAAGCACAAACAACAGTCAGGACCCGTCCCCCCACCCGAAGGCGGAGGGAGGCTACCCTCTCGTCCACCGGGTTGAACTCCAACGTGCAGGCTTTGAGTCGGGGGGCAACAAGAATTGCTACCCCAGCTCGTCGCCTCTCACTGCGTGCAACGCCAGTGTGGAAGAGAGTCCAGCCCCTCTCGAGAGAAACTGGTTCCAGAGCCCTTGCTGTGCGTCGAGGTGAGTCCAAACTATATCCAGCCGGAACTTCTCTACCTCGCGCACAAGCTCAGGCTCCTTCCCCCCCAGCGAGGTGACGTTCCACGTCCCAAGAGCTAGCTTATGTAGCCGAGGATCGGACCGCCAAGTGCCCTGCCTTCGGCTGCCGCCCAGCCCACATCGCACCCGACCTCTATGGCCCCTCCCATTAGTGGTGAGCCCATTGGAGGGGGGACCCACCGTTGCCTCTTCGGGCTGTGCCCGGCCGGGCCCCATGGGGACAGGCCCGGCCACCAGGCGCTCGCCATCGTGCCCCAACTCCGGGCCTGGCTCCGGAGGGGGGCCCCGGTGACCCGCGTCCGGGCGAGGGAAATCTGAATCCTTGTTGTTTCCTTTCCATAGAAGTCTTTGAGCTGCTCTTTGTCTGATCCCTCACCTAGGACCTGTTTGTCTTGGGAGACCCTACCAGGGGGCATGAAAGCCCCCGGACAACATAGCTCCTAGGATCATTGGGACACGCAAACTCCTCTACCACGGTAAGGTGGCAGCTCAGAGAGGAGTATATATATATATATATATATATATATATATATATATATATATATATATATATATATATATATATATATATATATATATATATATATATATATATATATATATATATATATATATATATATATATATATATATATATATATATATATGTATATATATATATATATATATATATATATATATATATATATATATATATATATATATATATATATATATATATATCTATATATATATATATATATATATATATATATATATATATATATATATTTATGTGTATATATATATGTATATGTGTGTATGTAATATATATATATATATATATATGTATATATATATATTTATATATATATATATATATATATATATATATATATATATATATATATATATATATATATATTATATATATATATATATATATATATATGTGTATATATATATGTATATGTGTGTATGCATATATATATATATATATATATATATATATATATATATATATATATATATATATATATATATATTATATATATATATATATATATATATATATATATATACATATATATATATATATATATATATATATATATATATATATATATATATATATATATATATATATATATATACACTCACATACGGTTTTACGGTCCTCCCCAGGCAAGAAAGAAAAAGCATCTGCACACATCTGCAGAGTGCAAAAAGTATCCCCCGTTGCCTCGTTATCTTCTCCAGGGCTGCTTAGTGATTTATTTAGCTGCTTACAGAGCGGCACTCAGGCAAAAAGGACGAGAAGAATAAAAGGTGTAACAAACAAGAAAGAAGGTAAAGGAAGAAAAGTGTTCAGGTGATGATACAAATCAATCTGCTTTAGCATTTCACAATTTTTGCTCATTTTGGTGTATTTCCTTAGGTTAAGCTTTTAGTTACCTCTCAACATACCATCAATGTTGTTTTTATCATAGCCAAACTAATCCAATGCAAGGCAATATATATATATATATATATATATATATATATATATATATATATATATATATATATATATATATATATATATATATATATATACATATATAGTATAATTACCGATACTTTTCGATACTTTTCTAAATAAAGGGGACCACAAATAATGGCATTATTAGCTTTATTTTAGCAAAACATATTATGGTACATTAAACATATGTTTCTTATTGCAAGTTTGTCCTTAAATAAAATAGTGAACATACGAGACAACTTTTCTTTTAGTAGTAAGTAAGCAAACAAAGGCTCCTAATGTAGCTGCTGACATATGCAGTAACATATTGTGTAATTTCTCAGTCTATTATTTTGTCAGAATTATGAAGGACAAGTGGTAGAAAATGGATTATTAATCTACTTGCTCATTTACTGTTAATATTTTTTTCTTCTTCTGTTTTAACATGTTACATCGACACTTCTGTTCTTTTGATACTTTACATTAGTTTTGGATGATACCACAAGTTTAGGTAACAATCTGATACCAAGTAGTTACAGGATCATACATTGGTCATAATTTAAGTCCTCATGTGTCCAGGGATGTATTTTCTGAGTTTATAAACATTATATAAACTAAAAAAAAAAGGAACAAATATTTAGTGATGCTAAAAAATAGTAGTAGTATTAACTAGATACGCTCTTGTACTTGGTATCATTACAGTTGATGTCAGGTGTAGGTCCACCCATGGTTTTTGTTTACATTGTGACGCCGGTGAGCTATTGTATCCTCCTACGGTGTGTAGTGAAGCATGTTTAGCTATTCCTCGTCCTGCAGGGATGATACTTGTGATAAACGTACTTTATTTGTCGCTATGGAGACAATGATTAGTGATTTAGAAGTAGCTAAAACACTGCAGACTGCGGATGGACGTTAGCCGCTAGCTAGCTAGCCATGTTTTGAAGTACCTCTTCCTGTGGGCGTTTCCGTGTTATAACTTCACCTTTATCGTTAGTTTTTAAGCCAAAATGCGTCCATTCTCCATTTTCTGTTTCCACACTGTGTCTTCTAGTAAGTACTCCGTGATTGTGCGTTGCCGAACATGTTCCTCTGCTTGTAAAACCAGCAATGTCACAACATGACGACGGTGTGCCATATATATATAAGAATTAGAATCAGAATCAGAATAGTTTATATATATATATATATATATATATATATATATATATATATATACATTTACATAGACATACCTGTCCATAACGACCACTTAGTGTCTTCCAAGTACCATTATTAATGGAGGACGAGAGGAAAAAGGAATTGCTAATAATGCAACACACACGCACTGAGTAGGCGGACACAAGAAGCTAACCTCTAACGCTTCAATGTAAAGTAGGGGTGATCGATCCGGATGTCGATACTATCGATCCCTAGTATTATCAGTATATAAATGATACTAAATTGATTCGATCGATATTGTTCTCATTCTTGTTTTTGTTAATAGAAAATTATGTTTTGTTTTTTGTTATTGTTTACAAATTGAGGAAGTTATAAGTCCCAAGATACAGGAAGGCTTTGAGGGCAAAACCCAAATAATTTAAATGGGAGCCAAAAGTAGATTTTGCTTTTTGTTTAGTTATTGTGTACTAGCCACTTTATTTTGTTAAACATGTTTATGTAGCAATCAATACCACGCATTTAATACATCATCCGATTTACAACAATACTAGCACATTCTAAATGTTATAAGATAATCGTTATAAATATTTATTTATTGTGTTTGCTTTAGTTACTCGCTATAAAACATTTTCACTTTTATAATCTATTGTCAAAGTAATGGAGCGGCACTCAAAATTTAATCGGATTTGACGCCAAAAAAATCGGATCGAGATTGAAGGCCAAAAATGTTGATCGGGACAAGCAAATAAATGTAGGATATAATAGTGTATTAAAGTTAAACTCCCAACGATAGTCACACACACACTAGGTGTGGTGAAATTATCCTCTGCATTTGACCCATCCCCTTGTTCACCCCCTGGGAGGTGAGGGGAGCAGTGAGCAGCAGCGGTGGCCGCGCTCGGGAAACATTTTGGTGATTTAACCCCCAATTCCAACCCTTGTTGCTGAGTGTCAAGCAGGGAGGCAATGGCTCCCATTTTTATAGTCTTTGGTATGACTCGGCCGGGGTTTGAGCTCACGACCTTCCAGTCTCCGTCCTGGCAGACACTCTAACCACAAGGCCACTGAGATTATTTTGATTTTACAATTTACATTTTGATAAAGTAAATTGGAAAAAGGGCTGGAAAATTTGTGGTTGGTTAAAATAATGATAATTTATATAAACTAATTTTAAAAATTTAGTTTTGCATTGTTGTAGTTTTATTTGGTGTCCCCTTAAGCTAGTATGACATTTAGGAGTGTTAAAATATTGCTTCAAAACATTGCCTGTGCACTTAATAAAGGTTTCATTTAAAACAGTGTATAGTGTATAATACACTTTTCCACCACTTGTGTCATTAATGACAATATTAAACACACTGAATAAGTCATAGAGAAGTTTCTTAAGCGCAAAAAATTATGACTAAAGTGGTGAAGCTGTATTTTCATATGAACTTAAATTTTAGTCACAATTATTTATTATGATATTATTGACTAAAATATATTGACAGTTTAGTTCAGGGGTCGGCAACCTTTACCACTCAAAGAGCCATTTTGGAAAGTTTCACAAATTAAAGAAAACAATGGGAGCCACAAAAAATTTAAAATGAAAAACACCGCATACAAAGCTTAAATTGCTTTGCGCTATGTTAACCAGGGGTCTCTGACACACGCACCGGCACGCATCTTAATAAGGAAATTTAATGTTAAATTTAATGTTAGTGCGGCCCGCGACTTTTAATTGAATGGCCCTTGATAGCGTCTTTCTTGCCAACCCGGGTCGTTAAGTATACTGGGAAAACCGGGAGGGTCGGCAAGTATGCAGCTGAGCCGCATCAGAGTGGACAAAGAGCCGCATGCGGCTCCGGAGCCGCGGGTTGCCGACCCCTGGTTTAGTTGAACATGTTCATTATTAACTTAGTTTATTTATTTTAGCACAGCATAATTATACATAAATGTATTTTTCGTCAGTTTATTACAAATCGCTTCTTATTCAGTATTTTGGTTAGCACTTATTGAAGTCTAAAGTTCATGTGTTAAATAAATAATAATCTTTGATATTAACACATGGTCTCACATTTATTGACTAGTAAACTGTAAATAGGTTGGATTAAATTATAGAGTAAATAGGATTGTTGGGTAAGATTACTAATTCGGTGTTAACATTTGAGTGGGTCCTGGTCCCCCCTGTAGTGGAAAAGTTGGGTCAAGTAAGGACCCCTAATTTAAAACACAATCAGTTTTACTTTATTTCTGTTTCATTTAGTTAAATTTTACTTACATATCTATTTGTTTGTGTGCTATTTTTAATATCACCATTTCCACAACAAAACTGTTCCACATTAATCGGCTAAATGTTGTCAATACGCCCCTTTAGTAAGAATGTTGTACTCTTTGCATAATCTAAATGATACAATTTGATTGAAATTTAAGATCATTAAAAAAGTTTCCACTGCTACGATAAACTGTTTGACGGATGTAATCACCACATTCTGCCTATTCCTTCAAGACGCGCTCGTAGGCTAAAAGGTCTCGTTTGGGCCTATCGGGGTCGCCAGAGCTTCGCTGCTAAATGAGCCTCTTTAATGTCACCGAGGAGAAAAATGGGCAATCCCTCAATTTGGCAAGAAGTGGCCCGTGGCAGCGGGGCGGGCGTGATGGAGTGTGTGTGTGTGTGTGTGTGTGTGTGTGTGTGTTTGTGTGTGTGTGTGTGTGGGGGGGGGGTTTAAGCTTCAGGAAACCTGGTGACCTTTTCTCTGTTTTCTGACACGCTGACTCGATTGCCCTTTATGAAAATGCTAATACCGACTAGCGCGCTACAAAACAGGTCCTCCGAGAAGGCCCTGGGCGTGTGGAAAATAAAAAGGCTGGGAGACCTCAAGCCGAGAACGTGCTCACGGGGCGCCGTGTCAACTTTTTGGGGAGGGGTTGAAGTTGAGTTTTGTGTGAACGTGACTGCTTCCTCCCTGCGCGTAAATCTTCTCTGCGGCGTCTTAATAGCTTGAAGCAGCAGTTAGGTTTATGTACACATCAAAACGGCAACATCTGCAGGGCCAGATTACACTTTTATGGCAGTATTTCAGTGGTGAAATAGACCCCGAATCCCTTCCGAGCTGCAGCACTTGCCAGGCTGGCTTTCACACGGCTACTTTCGCTCGCGGATAAAGGCCAACTTAATTATTTGCAATTTTATTCATTCAGCGGGCCACCAAAGGTTTGCAAGCGGCGATAGAGAAAGCCTAATTATCCTAATGGAAGACTCCGATGCACACCCTGTGTTCCTGTTGAATCAATAGCTCACGACAGCAGTGGTCCTTCGACCTGGAGTGGCTCATATTCGCTATCATAACGAGATCGCCGCAAATAATGAGGCGTCCTATTTTGGGGATTTTATTTGATGTCCTATTAGTAAGAAAACTAACTTAAAACTGACTGACCTAATGGAATAACTAACTAAATAACCAAAGCAAATTCAATAATTCCCTTACAACTGCCTGACGTAACAAACACACAGACCAGCTAACTAATTTACCTGCTAAGTCACCTATTAAATACAGGTACAACTAATTAGCTAGGCTGACTGACTAACTAACCAACCAACTAACTAACTTAATAACAGATTAACCAAAAAAGCTAGTAGCTAGTACCAGCTAACTCACTTATTAACGACTGACCAAACTGACTGGCTATGTTACTATCTAATTGACACAGAAATGAATGACCACAGTAGTAATTCACCCTAACTAACTAACTGACTTTGCTCATTCATGCCTGTGTCAGTTAATTTGTTACATAGCTAGTTAGTTTGGTCAGTTGGTAATAAGTGAGTTAGCTGGTAAATTAGATTGTTGGTCTGTGAGTTTGCTTTTTCAGGCAGTTGTAAGTGAATGATTAAATTGGCTTCAGTTAGTTAGTTAGTTAGTTGGAGTGAATTTCTACTTTGGTCATTCATTTCTGTGTCAGTTAGATAGTAACATAGCCAGTTAGTTTGGTCAGTCGTTAATAGGTGAGTTAGCTACTAGCTAGTTTTGGGTTAATCAGTTAGTAAGTTAGTTGGTTGGTTGGTTAGTTAGGGTCATTGCTTTTAATGTGTATTTTGTTCGAGGCAAATATTTGAAATATTTGCGTTTGTAGCGGTGGGTTGCAGACATCAACAGAACACCGGCTCTGCCATTGGTTGTACCACCGACTGTAGAACCATCGGTGTAGATCTGCAGGTCGCTTTGTCTTTATCTTAAGACTGTCAACATCAGAAGGAAATGTTGCAAGCTGGAATCATGCCAAAACAGTACGCCCAAAAACAGTCTCAAACAACCTACACACCCACTGGGTGAGAGCATGCATCATAGTTTTCGTAACAACCATTTGTTTTTAACTGACTCCGAACTCTCTAACTCACTAACTGGCCAAACTTACTCACTTAGCCAACTCACTACCAACTGACCAACCTTTATATCTACAATATAATAGACTAACTAACTAGCCGACACGCCTTAACTGCTAACTCACTTCCTTGTTTACAGCTCACGACCAAACCAACTGACCAAACAACCGCCTAAGTTATTTAGCTAACGATTTGCTAACCAACTTATGAGCAACCGACCTATCGAACTAGCTTGCTTACGGCTATCTCACCTAAGTTACTAATTAGGCTAACTAACCCTGGATCAAAACATAACCTAAAGTTTGCATGTGAAAGCAGTCAGGGAGAGTTCCTTCTGTCAGCATTGGCAACTTTTCTCACGTTGTCTTACCCACTCTCGCAGTCCGAGTAGCACTTTCAGGAGGAGGAATTAAAAAATCATTAGGGGTGAGAAATTCCGTCTGGCAACGTGACAGAGACAAAAAAAATAGAACAATGGGAACCCAATGACCTCGTCTGCGCAAGTCAATAACGATCCCGTCATCAGAGAGGTGGGATATACTTCAAATATGCCTCTCATTGTAGACACAGGACGCTTTATTAGGTCCAACAGCATCAGAAATAGTTGTTCATCACAACACGCACGCCTCCACCTTTATAGGCTTTGACAATTATTCCAACAGCTAATTGGGTCATCCAGCTCCGGTGGCCCAACAGGCCGAAAGCGATGCAAGATGGTCGGGCCTGACACAGTGACCCGGTGACGGCACCACTCAGCGAGATTGGTCCGCTGCCAGGGAACGAGTGACCCTGGCATCAGTCGGACATGATTGAAATCCCCAGCATCAGGCGCAGGCCATCTGGGCGTCCTGCCACGCGTCACTGTGATACTTGAACTCCAAATAAGGTGAGCGACGGTCAAGAGCTTCTCCACATGGGTGTCACCTTTTTAGTTTATGCCCACATTCTAATGCCTAAAATTAGACATACTGTACGTTGTATTTAAATATTTCTATTACCAGTAGTACCTTAGCCTTTCCTGAGACACTTCATTAGGTACACCTGCACAATCTGGCAATGATGAAAAATTCTGCAAATACATGCAGACTATAACCCCAAAAGGGTTGAAGCTACTAACGGATCAATCAACCCAAACCAACTAGGTCATTAACTTATAGCTCACTTGTGCTTTTTTAAACAGACTAACTACTGACTTGTGCTCACTAACAAACTAGATAACTTGTGACTGAACAACCTAGCTGACTTGCTAACTCACTAACAAACCCACTAATGAGCTAAATAGTTCATTTGGACTGACCGCCCACTAATTCACTTAGGAAAAAACAACTTAACTATGGCGGGACATTTCTGTCTTTTTATGGAACCAAACCAAAAAAATTATGGCTTTGCAACATTCCTAAAACATTGTAAACAAGTAGAAAAACAATATTTTCAAACATAAAATATTTTTGGTTGCAAATCTTTTTTTCCGTAAACTGATCATCAATTAATTTAAATTTCCTTTTTTTGTTTTTGTTTGAAAATCTTTTTTTGGGTTACACATCCATTTTTTGTTTGGTTGCATAAAAATACACACATTTCTCTCAATACTTAGTTAACTCCCTGTAACTTAACTAGCGAATTACTACTGTACGTTCAGGGTATTAGGTGTTATGTATGGATTTTTTTTTTTTACCTGAACATGTATTTAAAAGAAGATTCAATCAATATTTGAGCCAGCTAACTCACTTATTGGTGAATTCACTTATGACCTAACTAGCTAATGTATGACTGGCACTAACAAACTAAACTAGTAACTAGTAACCGACCTTCTGACCTAACTAGCTAACTCACCTTTGTCATGTCTGTGTGATCATGTTTGGTTTTAGTTATGTTCGGTTTTGTTTTTGGACTCTTTGTGCACTCTTGTTTGTTTTGTCACCATAGCAACCCATTAGTTTTCACCTGTCCTCATGTCACATACCTGTCTCACACTTTGCACTCGCACACCTGTCACTGATCATGTCACTGCTATTTAAGCCTGTCTGTTTCAGCTGATCGTCCTGGTGACATTATCCTATCACACCATGCTACTTCTGATATCCTTATCTATCCTTTCTACCTCTGCTACCTTTGATTCCAAGCCATAGTTCCATGCCATAGTTTTCATGCTGTTCCATGCCAAGTAAGTTTTTGTTTATTGTTCATAGTTTCTGCCTTGGTGCAAGTTTCGTTTCATTAGTCAAGTTTGTTCTCCGCCAATGTGCGCGCCTTTTGTTTGCTTCCTTTTTTGTAGTCTGTTAGTGTTTAAAATAAAATATGTACTTACATTAACGCCTTGCCCGTGCCAACTTTCCTTTGCATTCCGGGAAAACACAACACCCCAAGGACCACGTTTTGACAACCTTATGTTCAGTTTTTAGAATGGAATAGAATTCTTTACTGTGATCAAAAATGTATACAGACAGGTTTTTGGTACAATAGATGTAGTATTTCTAACTTGGACATACATTAAATAAGTAGATGCAATGAACATATTCAAGCTAGCTAACTTACTTATTGGCAATTTCACTGATGACCGAACTAGCTAACACAAGACTGGTCCAAATAAGCTAAATCGGTAACTAATTATAGACCTTCTGACCTAACTTAATAACTCACTATATGTTACTTTTTTTGTTTTGGATATAATGCATTTTATATTTAATAAGAAGACACAATGAACATATTCGAGCTAGCTAACTTTTTTATTGGCTAATTAATTTTTGACCGAACTAACTAACGCACGGCTGGCCCTAATAAGTTAAATAAGTAACTAATTACTGACCTTCAGACTTAACTATAGCTAAGTCATTATATGTTCAGTTTTGTACATACAAAAAGGTTTTTAGATATATTAGATGTAGTATTTTTAACCGGAACATCCTTTTAATAAGTAGACACAATGAACATATTCGAGCTAGCTAACTCACCTATTGGCAATTTCACTGATGACCGAACTAGCTAACACAAGACTGGTCCAAATAAGCTAAATCAGTACCTAATTACAGACCTTCTGACCTAACTAGTTAACTCACTATATGTTGTGTTTCTTACATTCAGACACGTTTTGGATATAATGACATTTTTTAAAATCCTGAACATATATTTAATAACAAGACACAATAAACATGTTTGAGCTAGCTAACTTTCTTATTGGCTAATTAATTTTTGACCAAACTAACTAACGCACGACTGGCCCTAATACGTTAAATAAGTAACTAATTACTGACCTTCAGACTTAACTATAGCTAAGTCATTATATGTTCAGTTTTGTACATACAAAAAGGTTTTTAGGTATATTAGATGTAGTATTTTTAACCTGAACATCCTTTTAATAAGTAGACACAATGAACATATTTGAGCGAGCTAACTCACTTATTGGCAATATCACTGATGACCAAACTAGCTAACACATGACTGGGCCCAACAAGCTAAATCAGTAACTAATTACAGACCTTCTGATTTAACTAGTTAACTCACTACATGTTCAGTTTCAGATATAATTTTTAAAGCTGAACTTACAGTATATTTATTAGGAAGATGCAAAGAACATATTCAAGCTAGCTAACTTTCTTTTTGGCTAATCTTTTTGACCGAACTAACTAAAGTATGACTAGCCCTAATAAGCTGAATAAGTTACTAATTACCGACCTTTTTACTCAACTATAGCTAAGCCATTGTCACACCGCGGTGAGGGATGTCTTGTCTTGGTTTCTTCTATCTTGTGAATCGCATGTTTTATTTTGAAAAGTAACTCCTCTCGTGTCAGATCACTTGCCCTTCCTTTTGTGTCATCAGTCTGACGTCATCCCTGATCCCTGATTGTTTCCACCTGTTTCCCATTACCCTCATGTGTTTTATAAGCCCACGCCTCCCCTTGTTCTGTGCCAGATTGTCTCGTGTATTCGTGCCTCTCGAGCATCCATTTCCATGCCTTGCCTTGCCTTGCCTCGTCTTGTGTTTATATTCCTTGATCCTGAATTCCTTCGTTGCTATTTTGAGTTTTCATTTTTTCCTCCTCAGCAGAATGATTTTTTGTTATTTAGTTTATTCAGCCGAAGTGGTGAGTTATCAGTTTTTTCTTTCATTCTTTCCTCAAATTTTTGAGTGACATTTTTTGTTCAACTTTATTAGATTAGATAAGTGTAGAATTTTTCTTAGCCATTGTTTCTTCCTCCTGTTGGAGCGTTTTTGTGTTAATAAATGTTATAGCATATACGGCGCCAATTATAGTTTGTCTTTGTGTTTGTGTTTTCCTCCTTTCGGAGTGATTTTCGGTTGCTCTATTTTTTGGAACCTTTTTCGCCGACTAGTTTTTCTTAATATAGATTATGTATTACCTTGACTCTGGAGGTGAAAGGAAGCTGTCGAAATAAAATCCTGTCGAAATATTCCCTACGCTGCATCTGAGTCCTATCCTTTCGAAATAAAAGCCTGTCGAAATATTCCCTACGCTGCATCTGAGTCCTATCCTTTTGACCAAGCCTGACAGCCATATGTTCAATTTCCTAGATACAGACAGGTTTAGGTATATTAGATGTAGTCATTTTAACCTGGTCTTAATTTTAATAAAAAGACGCAATGAACATATTCGAGCAGGCTAACTTAAATATTGGCTAACTCACTTATGACCAATCTAGCTAACGCACGATTGACCCTGGCAAGTTAAATCCGTCACTAATGACAGACTTTCTGACCTAACTAGCTTATGCACTGATCGGCTGACATCAATCTAGCAAAATCAGGAACTAATTATACAGTTTAACAATCTAAATGACTGACTTTGATTACGCACAACTTATTGTTAACGTATTGTGACTACTCACTTATGACTAATAGCCAGTGGTGTGCCGTCAGGGCCAGCAAGGCCTTCTCTGCTTGCCTAACACATACTTGCCAACTCTCCCGGATTTTCCGGGAGACTCCCGGAATTCAGCACCTCTCCCGAAAACCTCCCGGAAGAAATTTTCTCCCGAAAATCTCCCAGAATTCAGCCGGAGCTGGAGGCCACGCCCCTTCCAGCTCCATGCGGACCTGAGTGGGGACAGCGGCGACAGTCTGTTTTCACGTCCGCTTTCCCACGATATAAACAGCGTGCCTGCCCAATCACGTTATAACTGTAGAATGATCGAGGGCGAGTTCTTGGTTTCTTATTTGGGTGTATTGTTAGGCAGTTTCATTAACGTCCTCCCAGCGCGGTAACAACACACAACAACAGCAGTCACGTTTTCGTCTACCGTAAAGCAGTTCGTCTGCCGTAAACAGCAATGTTGTGACACTCTTAAACAGGACAATACTGCCATCTACTGGATAGCCTCCGGCACACTGAAATTCAAGTATTTATTTCATTTATATGTATAATAAAATAAATATATGTATATATATATATATAGCTATAATTCACTGAAAGTCAAGTATTTCATATATATATATATATATATATATATATATATATATATATATATGAAATACTCGAGTTGGTGAATTATAGCTCTAAATATACTCCTCCCCTCTTAACCACGCCCCCAACCACGCCCCCCTCCCTCGCCCCACGCCCCACCCCACCCCCCACTCCTCACCTCCCGGAATCGGAGGTCTCAAGGTTGGCAAGTATGGCCTAACATAACCAGAAATCATGACCATAATTAAGGATGAAAGTAATTTTTTATTTACTTTCCCTAAATATCTAAAAGTAGTCATATTCTCTTCACTTGTCATATTATGTTCATTCCAGTGCTGTTGTTTTTAGGTTATAGAGTTTTTAGCCAATCAGAATTTAGCTACCTTATGTTGCCATGCTGTACGAGATCTGCCCGGGGCTTTCAGAATCAACAATGCAGGCGTCAATGCACTGTAAGTGAACCGGCACAAACATTAGACAGACAGTTGCGATAGCCAATCAGATCACGAGTTGTTGTCAGTAAGGCCTTCTAGCTGACCTAAGGCAGAAATATATTGTGATGTTATAAGCTAGGTAACATAAGAACTCCATTACCCAGCATGCCACAGTAGTGAAGCGAATGCGTAGTAGCCCCGTTTTGCCAACTGGATGTGGAGTAAACTTTAAGAAGTCAGCCAACACGCATCGTCTGCATCTTTTATGATAAGACAAGACAACACATACAGGTATATTTGCAAGGCCATTTTCAAGAAGGATATTTTAAAGAGAAACTACATCTTGTGAGACGATGTCGACCAACCCCGGAAGCTAGCTCAGCTGTCCCTGTGATGAAATGGGGAAATGCCCGCCACGCAACGAGCGGCACCACTGGCTTATACGGCGTCGAATTGGTTTCTAACAATATGTGAGTTCAAATATTGTTTTTCTTTTTACGTTTAATATGTTTTTTGTAGCGATGTACGATAATGGCTTTTTTGCCGATATCCGATATTCCGATATTGTCCAACTCTTAATTACCGATTCCGATATCAACCGATACCGATATATACAGTCGTAGAAATAACACATTATTATGCCTAATTTTGTTGTGATGCCCCGCTGGATGCATTAAACAATGTAACAAAGTCTTCCAAAATAAATCAACTCAAGTTATGGAAAAAAATGCCAACATGGCACTGCCATATTTATTATTGAAGTCACGAAGTGCATTTTTTTTTAATTTTTAACATGCCTCAAAACAGCAGCTTGGAATTTGGGACATGCACTCCCTGAGAGAGCATGAGGAGGTTGAGGTGGGCAGGGTTGAAGTTGGGGGTTAGGGGTAGCGGGGCTGTATATTGTAGCGTCCCAGAAGAGTTAGTGCTGCAAGGGGTTCTGGGTATTTGTTCTGTTGTGTTTATGTTGTGTTACGGTGAGGATGTTCTCCCGAAATGTGTTTGTCATTCTTGTTTGGTGTGGGTTCACAGTGTGGCGCATATTTGTAACAGTGTTAAAGTTGTTTATACGGTCACCCTCAGTGTGACCTGTATGGCTGTTGACCAAGTATGTGTTTGCATTCACTTGTGTGTGTGAAAAGCCGTAGATATTATGTGACTGGGCCTGCACTCAAAGGCAGTGCCTTTAAGGTTTATTGTCGCTCTGTACTTCTCCCTACGTCCGTGTACACAGCGGCGTTTTAAAAAGTCATACATTTTACTTTTTGAAACCGATACCGATAATTTTGAAACCGACACCGATCATTTCCGATATTACATTTTAAAGCATTTATCGGCCGATAATATTGGCAGTCCGATATTATCGGACATCTCTAGTTTTTTGCAATTTTTATTTTGACAGTACCACATAAGATATGTTTTAATTGCTGATGCAGGTTTATTGATTTTTAAATGTGCCGGAAAATAACCTGTTTTGTACACTGTTGAGGTGATTCAATGCCCAGTAGAGCGTAAATGTGTTTCTGTGTAGTATTTCTCCAGCAATGGTCATGTGGTGACATAAATGATATCATTTTGAGAGGTAATCATTGAAGTCGGACATCACTGAAGGCCTAGGTGGGAAACGTACGGCCCGCCACTGCTAATAGCTTACAGGCAACTGATCCCACTCGTAAATTGCTAACTCACTTACGCTGACCAACTTGGCCAACTCTATTACGTCCAAAGTACGTAACTAACTTGACAACAGCTAACAAGCAATCAAAGTCATTTGAGCTGGTTAGAGGTATCATTACAGTGGATGTTAGGTATAGATCCACCAATGGCATTTGTTTACATTTTGACGCAGATGAGCTACGGAGTATAGTGAAGCATGTTTAGCTATTCCTCGTCCTGCAGGGATGATACTTGTAAGAAACGTGCATTATTTGTCGCCATTGTGGCGATGATTAGTGATTTAGAAGTAGCTAAAACACTGCTGACTGCGGCTGGTCTTTAGCCGCTAGCTAGCTAACCATGTATTAAAGAACCTCTTCCTGAGGGCTTTTCAGTGTTATAACTTCACTTTTATCGTTAGTTTTTAAGCTAAAATGCGTCCATTCTCCCTTTTCTGTCTACAGACTGTGTCTGCTTGTAAGTACTCCGTGATTGTGCGCTGCCAAAAATGCTCCTTTGCTCGTAAACCAGCAATGTCATGACGTGCCGACGACTGAGGGGCGGGGAGGGGGAGGTTGGACCGGTACTTTTTAGAGTCGGTATAGTACCGAAAATGATTAATTAGTATCGCGGTACTATACCAATACCAGTATATACCGTACAACCCTACTGGGTATTGAAGCTAATAAAGAGATGGTGAATAGCCTGGAAAGAGGCGGTGAGACGATCAAACATGACTTTTAACGCTATCACCTGGTACATGTTGGTGTGTTCAATGCATTTTCAGACTGGTAAATTTCATTCAAAGCATGTTTTATTAAGTTTCACACGTAGCATTTAGTAGGCTGTTAGTGTTAACTGTTAGAATAATTATGTATAAGTTATCACACAACTCTTATGCTTAAAGGCTGTTGCTATAGTTATTATCTATTGTGCTCAAGTTAGACTTTTCTATCTGTGCAAGGACAAAACGTATTATCTTTCACGGCATATCAATCAATCAATCAATCAATCAATGTTTATTTATATAGCCCTAAATCACAAGTGTCTCAAAGGGCTGCACAAGCCACAACGACATCCTCGGTACAGAGCCCACATACGGGCAAGGAAAAACTCACCCCAGTGGGACGTCAATGTGAATGACTATGAGAAACCTTGGAGAGGACCGCATATGTGGGTAACCCCCCCCCTCTAGGGGAGACCGAAAGCAATGGATGTCGAGTGGGTCTGACATAATATTGTGAAAGTCCAGTCCACAGCGGATCCAACACATCAGCGAAAGTCCAGTCCATAGTGGGGCCAGCAGGAAACCATCCCGAGCGGAGACGGGTCAGCAGCGTAGAGATGTCCCCAACCGATGCAAAGGCTAGCGGCCCACCCCGGGTCCCGAATCTGGACAACCAGCACTTCATCCATGGCCACCGGACCTGTGCAACTCCCCCTCCATAAGGGAGAGGGGAGCAGAGGAGAAAAGAAAAGAAAAGAAACGGCAGATCAACTGGTCTAAAAATGGAGTGTATTTAAAGGCTAGAGTATACAAATTAGTTTTAAGATGGGACTTAAATGCTTCTACTGAGGTAGCATCTCTAACTTTTACCGGGAGGGCATTCCATAATATTGGAGCCCGAATAGAAAACGCTCTATAGCCCGCAGACTTTTTTTGGGCTCTGGGAATCACTAATAAGCCGGAGTTTTTTGAACGCAGATTTCTTGCCGGGACATATGGTACAATACAATCGGCAAGATAGGCAGGAGCTTGACCGTGTAGTATTTTATACGTAAGTAGTAAAACTTTAAAGTCACATCTTAGGTGCACAGGAAGCCAGTGCAAGTGAGCCAGTATAGGCGTAATATGATCAAACTGTCTTGTTTTTGTCAAAAGTCTAGCAGCCGCATTTTGTACCATCTGTAATCTTTTAATGCTAGACATAGGGAGACCCGAAAATAATATGTTACAGTAATCACGACGAGACGTAACGGACGCATGAATAATGATCTCAGCGTCGCTTGTGGACAAAATGGAACGAATTTTAGCGATATTACGGAGATGAAAGAAGGCCGTTTTAGTAACACTCTTAATGTGTGACTCAAACGAGAGAGTTGGGTGGAAGATAATACCCAGATTCTTTACCGAGTCGGCTTGTGTAATTGTTTGGTTGTCAAATGTTAAGGTGGTATTATTAAAGAGATGTCGGTGTTGAGCAGGACCGATAATCAGCATTTCTGTTTTCTTAGCGTTGAGTTGCAAAAAGTTAGTGGACATCCGTTGCTTAATTTCATTAAGACACGCCTCCAGCTGACTACAATCCGGCGTGTTGGTCAGCTTTAGGGGCATGTAGAGTTGGGTGTCATCAGCATAACAGTGAAAGCTAACACCGTATTTGCGTATGATGTCGCCTAGCGGCAGCATGTATGTTCTTAAGAGTGCAGGGCCAAGAACCGAACCCTGGGGAACTCCGCCCGTTACCTTAACATAGTCCGAGGTCACATTGTTATGGGAGACACACTGCATCCTGTCAGTAAGATAAGAGTTAAACCAAGACAAGGCTAAGTCTGACATCCCAATACGTGTTTTGATACGCTCTAATAAAATATTATGATCAACAGTATCGAAAGCGGCGCTAAGATCAAGAAGCAGCAACATAGATGACGCATCAGAATCCATCGTTAGCAATAGATCATTAGTCATTTTTGCGAGGGCTGTCTCCGTAGAGTGATCTGCCCTGAAACCGGATTGAAAAGGTTCACAGAGATTGTTAGACGCTAAGTGTACATTTAGCTGCTGTGCAACAATTTTTTAGAGGATTTTCGAGATAAACGGAAGGTGGGACACTGGCCGGTAGTTTACCAAGAGATCAGGATTGAGGTTAGGTCTTTTGAGTAGAGGACGAATAACCGCTTTTTTGAATGCTAGTGGAACAGTGCCAGAGGAAAGTGATAAGTTTATAATATTTAACACTGATGGACCTAATAATACAAAAATCTCCTTAATAAGTTTCCCAGGAATTGGGTCAAGTAAACATGTTGTTTGTTTTGTCCCATTTACACATTTTAACAATTCCTCCAATGTTATTTCATCAAAGAGAGAGAAACTATTTTGGAGGGCAGTGTCCGTCGTATAGACAGTCGTATCTGTGTTAATAGAACCCAGTTGTGGCTGGGATGCGTTGTCTTTAATCTCTTTTCTAATGAGTTCAATTTTCTTATTAAATAAATTCATAAAGTCATCTGCCGAGTAGGTGGAGCTACTGGGAGGAGTCCCTTGTTGGGTTAGCGATGCTACTGTACTAAACAAAAATTTAGGATCATTTTTGTTGAGGTGGATGAGATTTGAGTAATATTTAGCTTTAGCTGAGGTAAGCATGCGTTTATAAGTTATTAAACTATGAGGGGTGGCCTCAGCCGCAGATGTTATCTTTGTTTTAGCCCGCTAACAGCCAAGGACTTCAAGTACCTCAACGAAGATAAGACAACAGCACGCAGACGAAGCAGAGACAAGGCGAAATCACAAGGCCCCCAGCACATTCCGTCACGTATTGTGCGTACTGGTGCTGCTTTGCATGATACGTGGGACCACTCCTTTTAGAGGCGGCCTCAGTGATGTTGACTGGGGAACTCCTGAATAAATAGAGGAACGCGGGAGCTATACCTTAGAGCGTAGGGCGAGACTGTGACTAATTGTGCAGTTTCATGCGTTCTCCTCATGAGCTAAATTGAACTCTATCTCTGCATGATTCCTTGCTTCTTGTCTGTTTAATAGTTGTCATCAGTGTTTGAACCTGACATTAACCAAGCTAGCTGCGGGCTATTTTGGAAAAAAAAACATGTTATCTGTTTACTTTTAGTCTTGGGTAAGCACAAAAATATATGAGTGTTATTTCTGGAGAAGTAGCGCCTTGATTAAAAGTATTTAAAAGTAATGTTGGTTGATTTCTGATAACTATCCCATCCCATGAAGCTACGCCAGACAACCAAAGCATTACAAACAGCTCTGCGGCACATTTTTACAACCTCAACAGTAACAATATCATATATTAGGTTATACTTCTGACAGTCTTATTCAGAAGGGAATATTTGTATCTGATCTTTTATTTGATGTCATTAGATTACACGTAGCGGCACAGGGGGATGTTTCCCGGGTCCCATCAGCAAACGTGTCTGTGAATGATAAAGTGAATATATGGATGATAAAGTTAATAGTGCCTGAGCATACAATAACATGGCTGAAAGGAGACCAGTCATAAGTGGCTCCGTTATGATCTTGTTTTTCTTTTTTTCCTCTTCCATAAAACCCACCTAGGGAAAGGTTGATGTCCGCACCAGGGCCCGCACCGCCCCCTCTGGATTCTGACATTTCTCCTTGTCCCCCAGGACTTACATTCTGCCCTCCCCACTTCCACCTCCTCGTCCCCCGCCTCCCCCTGTACATCCTTTCATCCAAAATGCTCTAATTCCTCAGGAGCAAAATCTTCTGCTCACAGAGAAAAAGGTCACATGCTCCATTATTTCGGAACAGGCTCTCGACCTAGCATTTACACAGCAGCTTGGCGGGAAAAGGGAAAAAAAAAAAAGGTCCTGTCAATGTGAAAGACACGGCGGACATAGTGCTGTGTGGGATGGATAGGTGGGCAGTGTGAGGATTATCATAGCTTGACCCTCCCTTTTATGAAGACAAAATGCTATCAGGGCTTAGAAGGCCAAATGGTCACACCTTAATCCCAATGTTCCGTGTTCCGGTCCATGTAGTACACCCGCCATTAGGGTGAATTATTCCCGTGCCAATAATAACTAGTAAGAGAGACGCTACATCCGGGATGACGCGGACCCTCCATGTCGGTGACTAATGCTTGTTCTGATTCACCGGACCAGTTAGAACTCCTTCCATGACTCCTATTAAGAGATTCTTCTACAGGGGTGTCAAACTCATCTACTACAGGGGTGTCAAACTGGTAACATCACGGCATGATAACTTAAAAAAAAGACAACTTCAAGATTGTTTTCTTTGTTTAAAATTAGAACAAGTACATTCTGAAATTGTACAAATCCTAATGTTGTTGGGGTTTTTTTACACTTACATGTTGCGGTATTCTATCTTTATTTGTCGTTATTTATATTTTCTGAATAAAATTTGTGATAATGTTCAGTCAACTCATTGGTGTTCATTTTCAATATATCAAGATTAAAAAAATGATATCAAAATCAAATTACAGTGTGTTATTTATGTAGTTTGATCATATTCCTCGACTGATGTACAAACCCCGTTTCCATGATTTGGGAAATTGTGTTAGATGTAAATATAAACGGAATACAATGATTTGCAAATCATTTTCAACCCATATTCAGTTGAATATGCTACAAAGACAACATATTTGATGTTCAAACTGATAAACATTTTTTTTTTTGCAAATAATCCTTAACTTTAGAATTTGTCAACAAATGCGTGAGCAAATTGTTGACCAGTTTAAGAAAAACCTTTCTCAACCAGCTATTGCAAGGAATTTAGGGATTTCACCATCTACGGTCCGTAATATTATCAAAGGGTTCAGAGAATCTGGAGAAATCACTGCACGTAAGCAGCTAAGCCCGTGACCTTCGATCCCTCAGGCTGTACTGCATCAACAAGCGACATCAGTGTGTAAAGGATATCACCAGATGGGCTCAGGAACACTTCAGAAACCCACTGTCAGTAACTACAGTTGGTCGCTACATCTGTAAGTGCAAGTTAAAACTCTCCCATGCAAGGCGAAAACCGTTTAACAACAACACCCAGAAACGCCGTCGGCTTCGCTGGGCCTGAGCTCATCTAAGATGGACTGATACAAAGTGGAAAAGTGTTCTGTGGTATGACGAGTCCACATTTCAAATTGTTTTTGGAAACTGTGGACGTTGTGTCCTCCGGACCAAAGAGGAAAATAATCATCCGGATTGTTGTAGGGGCAAAGTTGAAAAGCCAGCATCTGTGATGGTATGGGGGTGTATTAGTGCCCAAGACATGGGTAACTTACACATCTGTGAAGGCGCCATTAATGCTGAAAGGTACATACAGGTTTTGGAGCAACATATGTTGCCATCCAAGCAACGTTACCATGGACGCCCCTGCTTATTTCAGCAAGACAATGCCAAGCCACGTGTTACATCAACGTGGCTTCATAGTAAAAGAGTGCGGGTACTAGACTGGCCTGCCTGTAGTCCAGACCTGTCTCCCATTGAAAATGTGTGGTGCATTATGAAGCTAAAATACCACAACGGAGACCCCCGGACTGTTGAACAACTTAAGCTGTACATCAAGCAAGAATGGGAAAGAATTCCACCTGAGAAGCTTAAAAAATGTGTCTCCTCAGTTCCCAAACGTGTACTGAGTGTTGTTAAAAGGAAAGGCCATGTAGCACAGTGGTGAACATGCCCTTTCCCAACTACTTTGGCACGTGTTGCAGCCATGAAATTCAAAGTTAATTATTATTTGCAAAAAAAAAAAAAAGTTTATGAGTTTGAACATCAAATATCTTGTCTTTGTTGTGCATTCAATTGATTGATATGGGTTGAAAAGGATTTGCAAATTCCGTTTATATTTACATCCAACACAATTTCCCAACTCATATGGAAACTGGGTTTGTACTAACATGTGGTTTATTTTGTACATATGTAGCATCATCTACAAAGATACAAATAATTGCTATTGCGACATCCAGTGAACAGCTGTTTCTTTCATTCAACAATTTCAGCTTAATTTTTATACTGAGCAAACACATCCCGTGGGCCGGATAAAACCTGTTCGCGGGCCTGATCCGGCCCTCGGGCCGTACGTTTGGCGACCCCTGTTCTACAGAAATCTCTCAAATAATATGGCAATTATTGCAACCTACTAATCACGCTAATTTCTCCGGGCTGAGCAATTTGGGCAGGGGCGTCAAACCTCAAGCTGGGCGCAATTATTACCGCTTCATTATTGATGCCTCGTACTCTCTGCAACAAACGCACCATTTGTCATGTCTGTGTTAATCATGTTTTTGTTTTGCTTGGGTTTTGGGCTCTTTTTTTAGTTCCTGCTTGCACTTCCTTGTTTGGTTTGGTTTCCATGGTCACCCATTAGTTTTCACCTGTCTTGTCACGCACCTGTTTCACATCCTCATGTCACGCACCTGTCTCACGTTTTCACTAATCATGTCACCAGTATTTAAGGCCATTGTTGCCAGGCAGTCGGCCTGGCGACATCACTCTGTTCACCTCTGCGCACTTCATGCCTTGTCAAGTAAGTTTTTTCTATTCATGCCACAGTTAGCGACTTTTGTTCATGTCCTTAGTTTTTTGCCCACGTGCAAGTTTTTGTTTCATAGTCAAGTTTGTACCTCCGCCTTGTGCGCGCCTTTAGTTTGTTCTTTTTGTTATAGTAAAAAATAAATATGTCCTTACCTTCAAGCCATGTCCGCTCCAACTTTTATTGCATCTCGGAAAAACAAACCCGCCATAGTCCACATCCTGACAGAATGTCGCCAGCACAAGAACGTTTTTCCGCAAAAAAGTTGGACGAGGAAGCGTGGGAAATCCTGCGCGCTATGGAAGCGGAAACACTGCGCTTTTCCCCCAGGGAGCGCAGGGGGATGATGTGGGGGCCCGGAGGCAAGCTGGTGCCGATCGGCGCGTCACTCCCGCCCCGGAAACGTCGCCAAGGAAAGACTTCCGCGAGTGGACAGGATGCACCACTCCTGCGGGCTCCTCCCCCTCTGGGCGGAAATGGAAGTCAGCCAGCCTGGCAGCTCAAGGAGCACTCCACAGACCTGGAGATTTTTTTCCCAAATTCTTTACCGGTTCAATCCAAGCCACCCAAATTCCATGCCCCGCCCCCCAGGACTCATGCCACGCCCAAGTCAGAAATTTTTTTTTCACCCACAAAAGCCCAGGTGGGGGGGAAAGAAAGACTTTTTGGACAGTTTGGAGGGGAGGATTCTGCCCCCCTCCTGACCACCCTCCACCCACCCAAAGAAACGATTCCAGACCGCAGGGCGCGCGTCTGGTATCCGCTCCTTGAGGGGGGGGCTAGGGCTGGGAATTGTTCAGGTGGGGTGGCTCAGCATCGTCACGCCAAGCCACAGCCTCCAGCACGACCACCACCACCTGTCTTTCGACCTGCCAAGCCACAGCCACCAGCACGACCCCCACCACCAGTCTTTCGTCACGCCAAGCCACAGCCTCCAGCACGACCCCCACCACCTGTCTTTCGACCTGCCAAGCCACAGCCACCAGTACCTGCTCCACGCCAAGCGCCACCAGTACCTGCTCCACGCCAAGCGCCACCAGTACCTGCTCCACGCCAAGCGCCACCAGTACCTGCTCCACGCCAAGCGCCACCAGTACCTGCTCCACGCCAAGCGCCACCAGTACCTGCTCCACGCCAAGCGCCGCCAGTACCTGCTCCAGGCCCAGCTCCACGCCAAGCTCCACCACGCCAAGCGCCGCCAGTCGCAGCTCCACGACAAGCGCCACCAGTCGCAACTCCACGCCAAGCGCCACCCGTGGTAGACCCACGCCAAGACCAAGACCAAGACCCATGCCAAGACCAAGACCAAGACCCACGCCAAGACCAAGACCCATGCCAAGATCAAGACTCACGCCGCCAAGACCAAGACCCACGCCGCCAAGACCAAGACCAGGACCCACGCTGGCAGGACCAGGACCCACGCCGCCAAGACCAGGACCCACGCCGCCAAGACCAAGACCCACGCCGCCAAGACCAAGACCCACGCCGCCAAGACCAAGACCCACGCCGCCAAGACCAAGACCAGGACCCACGCTGGCAGGACCAGGACCCACGCTGGCAGGACCAAGACCCATGCCGCCAAGACCAAGACCTACGCCGCCAAGACCAAGACCCACGCCGCCAAGACCAAGACCCACGCCGCCAAGACCAAGACCCACGCCGCCAAGACCAAGACCCACGCCGCCAAGACCAAGACCCACGCCGCCAAGACCAAGACTGCCAAGACCAAGACCAAGACTGCCAAGACCAAGACCAAGACTGCCAAGACTGCCAAGACTGCCAAGACTGCCAAGACTGCCAAGACTGCCAAGACTGCCAAGACTGCCAAGACTGCCAAGACTGCCAAGACTGCCAAGACTACCAAGACTGCCAAGACTACCAAGACTGCCAAGACCAAGACTGCCAAGACCAACACCAAGACCAACACCAAGACCCACGCTGCCAAGACCAAGACCCACGCTGCCAGGACACGCCACACCAAGCTTTTCCGCCCAACGCACCAGGCCAAGCTTCGTCATCTGCGACTGCCACGTCGACGAAGCGCCTGCCTTCTCGTCTGCCACGGATGTGGCCGCTACCTGGTCGTCCGCCACGCCAAGTGCGCCCACCTCTTCGTCGGCCACGCATGTGGCCCTTCCCGGGTCGCCCACCTCGCCTGTGGCGGCGGCGTTTCCACTCGCCGCCGCCACATGACTATTCCTCGGTGGATTCGGGGCCACTTGGCCTGGCGACCCACCGCCATGTCCCCCTCCCGCCCTCCCATGACTCTTGTTCATTTTTTTGTGTTGGGACATCTGGGATCTGTCCGTAAGGGGGGGGCTCTGTCATGTCTGTGTTAATCATGTTTTTGTTTTGCTTGGGTTTTGGGCTCTTTTTTTAGTTCCTGCTTGCACTTCCTTGTTTGGTTTGGTTTCCATGGTCACCCATTAGTTTTCACCTGTCTTGTCACGCACCTGTTTCACATCCTCATGTCACGCACCTGTCTCACGTTTTCACTAATCATGTCACCAGTATTTAAGGCCATTGTTGCCAGGCAGTCGGCCTGGCGACATCACTCTGTTCACCTCTGCGCACTTCATGCCTTGTCAAGTAAGTTTTTTCTATTCATGCCACAGTTAGCGACTTTTGTTCATGTCCTTAGTTTTTTGCCCACGTGCAAGTTTTTGTTTCATAGTCAAGTTTGTACCTCCGCCTTGTGCGCGCCTTTAGTTTGTTCTTTTTGTTATAGTAAAAAATAAATATGTCCTTACCTTCAAGCCATGTCCGCTCCAACTTTTATTGCATCTCGGAAAAACAAACCCGCCATAGTCCACATCCTGACACCATTTGAAGAAATACGTGACGGCCTAGCTAATTAATTCATAGCCAAAGTAACTACAGACTGATTGTCTGACCTAATTAGCAAAGCATCAGTAAGTACATACAGGGTGACCCCCGCCTTAAAAAAAACAGACCCCACAAGTCATTGAATAAATAAAATGTATTTTTTAGGTTATACTAAGGGTCAGCAACCCAAAACGATGAAAGAGCCATATTTGACCAAAAATACAAAAAATAAATCTGTCTGGAGCCGCAAAAAATGAAAAGCCGTATTAAAGTCTTATAATGAAGGCAACACATGACGTAAGTGTCTATATTAGCTCAATAGCCTACTATCAAAATTACTTTAAAAGTCTTATATAGTGTTATAATGAAGGCAACCCATGACGTAAGTGTCTAAATTAGCTATAATAGCCTACTATCAAAATGACTATGTGTCACAGGCTGAAGCAAATCTTTGTTGACAGAAATGTTGAAATGTAATATTTATCCAACACATTTTTACAACATTAGAAACCATTAGTAAATCAGAGGCTACTCAGAAGGTGAAATAACTCCTGGAAATGACTGGCTTTTAATGGCCAGAGGTATAGATGTGTGTGTCCAAGTTAAAGGAAATGACAGCCTGTCTTCTTTTAATAGATTTATTACAATCTTTGGCAAGCTAGGTAACATTTGCTGTGGTCTGGAACAACATGGCACACAAACAACTATCTGAAATGCAATCAATATTACATACAGATAATGTGTCATGAGACATGCAAAACTAAATTATATACAAGGAGGATAAAAGTAAAGGAAATGAAATGAGCTCAATTATACCTACAATGAGGCATAATGATGCAATATGTACATACAGCTAGCCTAAATAGCATGTTAGCATTGATTAGCTTTCAGTCATGCAGTGACCAAATATGCCTGATTAGCACTCCAACAACTCAATAACATCAACAAACAAATATGTACTTACCTTCACGCCATGTCCAGTCCAACTTTACTTGCGTCTCGGGAAAACAAACACCCCATAGTCCACGTCTTGACAATATATCGTCAACAGAGTCCGAATTTCAGAATGCAAAGTCTGTTAGGGCTCATTGTACTCCATTGAAATTGCGCATAATCACCATGATCACTTTTAAATACTTTAATCAAGGCGCTACCTCTCCGTGAATAATACTCATTCATTGTTGTGCTTACCCAAGACTAAAAGTAAACAGATAACATGTTTTTTCCAAAATACATTGTTTGTCGCCTGCAGCTAGCTTGGTTTGCGCTAACAGCTACGTGTGAAACTACATAGAACATGCTTTGATTGAAATGTACCGGTCTGAAAATGGGGTGAACACACCAATATGTACCGGGTGATGGTGTTAAAAGTCATGTTTGACCGTCTCACCGCCTCTTTCCAGGCTATTCGCCATCTCTTTATTAGCTTCATAACCCAGCAATTCCTTCGGCTTTACTTTCATGCTGGAAATGAAAAAAAATTCACCAAATCCTTTTTTTTCCCTAAAGCGATCACTATCACGATTGTGGCAGTTAATGATGCCGCACGTTCTCACCATGTTTTGAATCTGCTAAAGAAATAAATAAACTTAAGTCTTAAATTCAGCAATGTAAATAAGCGATTCAGAGTCCAGCAAGACCCACAATGCAACTTTCAAGACCTATTGGCAATTTTTTGCGACATATGCAAGTTTGCCTTCATTGCCGCACAGTCCATTTGGAACATACTGTATTTTGGAAAGCACATGACTTTTATTCAAAACGACCAAGATAACGGAAACTTTATGTAATGGCCATAAACAGATTAGAGCTAAAGGCCTACTGAAACCCACTACTACCGACCACGCAGTCAGATAGTTTATATATCAATGATGAAATCTTAACATTGCAACACATGCCAATACGGCCGGGTTAGATTAGTAAAGAGCAATTTTAAATTTCCCGCAAAATATCCTGCTGAAATGATGACGTTTGCGCGTGACGTCACGGATTGTAGCGGACATTTTGGGACAGCATTGTGGCCAGCTATTAAGTCGTCTGTTTTCATCGCAAAATTCTACAGTATTCTGGACATCTGTGTTGGTGAATCTTTTGCAATTTGTTTAATGAACAATGGAGATAGCAAAGAAGAAAGCTGTAGGTTGGAAGCGGTGTATTAGCGGCCGGCTGCAGCAACACAAACACGTAGTGGCTACGTCGTAGCCGGTGTTTCATTGTTTACATTCCCGAACGATGACAGTCAAGCTTTATCATAGGCCTGTGGAGAACTGGGACAACATACACTCTTACCAGGAGGACTTTGAGTTGGATACGCATGCTTGTGGAGATGGGACAACAAAGACTCTTACCTGGAGGACTTTGAGTAGGATACGCGCTACCGTGAGTACGCAGCTGCGGCTTCCAAACATTTGATCGCTTGCCCGTTCGTGCGTGCCGCTATGTGCATGTCACGTACGTAACTTTGGGGAAATGTATGTGCTGTATGAACTTTGGGGAGGTGAACGGTACTTTGGGCTGTGGGATTGAGTGTGTTGTGCGGGTGTTTGATTTGTATTGGCGGGTTATATGGACGGGAGGGGGGAGGTGTTTGTTATGTGGAATTAATTTGTGGCATATTAAATATAAGCCTGGTTGTGTTGTGGCTAATAGAGTATATATATGTCTTGTGTTTATTTACTGTTTTAGTCATTCCCAGCTGAATATCAGGTCCCACCCGCCTCTCACAGCATCTTTTCTATCTGAATCGCTTCCACTGCCCTCTAATCCTTCACTCTCACTTTCCTCATCCACAAATCTTTCATCCTCGCTCAAATTAATGGGGAAATCGTCGCTTTCTCGGTCCGAATCGCTCTCGCTGCTTGTGGTCATGATTGTGAACAATGTGCAGATGTGAGGAGCTCCACAACCTGTGACGTCACGCTACTTCCGGTACAGGCAAGGCTTTTTTATCAGCGACCAAAAGTTGCAAACTTTATCGTCGATGTTCTCTACTAAATCCTTTCAGCAAAAATATGGCAATATCGCGAAATGATCAAGTATGACTCATAGAATGGATCTGCTATCCCCGTTTAAATAAGAAAATCTCATTTCAGTAGGCCTTTAAGGTAAGAACATTTCTTAAAATTGGCTGGAAATGTGTAGGATTTAATAACATTCTTATAGTTTCTGTTTTTTTTGGGCCACCCTGCAACTCACGTATTACCAACCAACCAATGTGCTAACTCACAAACAACCTTGCCAACTCAGTTACAACTACACTAAGGGACCTTTGTTCAATGGATTTAAGTACTTAAGTGCTTGATGTAAGTTTGTCACTGTGGGCCTTAATCTGGGCGGAGCAACCTTGAAGTATCGGGAGTCACTGTCAAATCTGGCCTTTTTCGTATTCTCCCATGGACGTACTTTTGTCCTACACGTTTCAGTCAATCAATCAAAGTTTATTTATATAGCCCTAAATCACGAGTGTCTCAAAGGGCTGCACAAGCCACAACGACATCCTCGGCTCAGATCGCACACCAGGGCAAGGAAAAACTCAACCCAATGGGCTACAATGAGAAACCTTGGAGGGCACCGCAGATGTGAGATAATGACACTCTCTATCAACTATCCATCCATCCATTTTCTACCACTTGTCCTTCTCAAAAATCAAAATGCACATTGTCTACCTCGCTGCTTGAGTGAAAGAGAAGAAGGTTGTAACCGCGGCGGAAGGCGACCGAGCATATCGGCCGCATATGTATGTCCTAGGTCGGGGGTAAGCAACCCGCGGCTCTTGAGCCGCATGCAGATCTTTAGCGCCGCCCTAGTAGCTCCCTGCAGCATTTTTAAAAAAGGATTGAAAATGAAAAAAAATGGGTGAAAAATACTTTTTTTGTTTTAGTATGGTTTTTGTTTGAGGACAAACATGACACAAACCTTCCCAATTGTTAGAAGCCCACTGTTTAATATGTTTAATAAGTGTATTTGGTGAGCACCGTTTTGTCCTACTAATTTCGGCGGTTCTCGAACTCACCATAGTGTGGACTGTGACGCAACAGTTTGTTTACATGTAACATTTTCCACTCCTTCTTTGTCTCATTTTGTCCACCAAAAGTTCCATGCTGTGTGTGAATGCACAAAGGTGAGCTTTGTGGATGTTATTGACTTGCTGGATTGCTAATCAAGCTTTTTAGGCTAGCTGTATGTACATTTTGCATCATTATGCCTCATTTGCAGGTATATTTGAGTTCATTTAATTTCCTTTACATGTATATTCTTTGTATATCATTTAGTTTTGCATGTCTCATGATACATTATCTGTATGTGATATTGGCTGCATTTCAGATAGTTGTTTGTGTGCCATGTTGTTCCAGACCACAGCAAACACTACCTAGTTTGCCAAAGATTGTAATAAATCTATTAAAAGAAGACTGCCGTTTCCTTTAACTTGGACACACACATCTTTACCTTTGGCCAGTCATTTCCAGGAGTTATCTCACCTTCTGAGTAGCCTCTGATTTGGCAAGTTTTTCTAATGTTGTAAAAATGTGTAGAATAAATATTACATTTCAACATTTCTGTCAACGAAGATTTACTTCAGCCTGCGACACATTGTCATGTTGATAGTAGGCTATTTTAGCTAATTTAGACACTTACGTCATCTGTTGCCTTCATTATTATGAATTTCCCCCAGGGATCAATAAAGTACTTTCTATTCTATTCTATTCTATTCTATTCTATTCTAAGACTTATATAAGACTTTTAAAGTCATTTTGATAGTAGGCTATTATAGCTAATATAGACACTTACGTCATGTGTTGCCTTCATTATAAGACTTAAAGGCCTACTGAAATGATTTTTTTTAATTTAAACGGGAATAGTAGATCCATTCTATGTGTCATACTTGATCATTTTGCGATATTGCCATATTTTTGCTGAAAGGATTTAGTAGAGAAAATCGACGATAAAGTTCGCAACTTTTGCTCGCTGATAAAAAAAGCCTTGCCTGTACCGGAAGTAGCGTGACGTCACCGGAGCTAGTATTCCTCACAATTCCCCGTTGTTTACAATGGAGCGAGAGATTCGGAGCGACAAATCGACGATTACCCCACTAATTTGAACGAGGATGAAAGATTCGTAGATGAGGAACGTTACAGTGAATGACTAGAGAGGCAGTGATGGACGTATCTTTTTTCGCTCTGACCGTAACTTAGGTACAAGCTGGCTCATTGGATTCCACACTCTCTCCTTTTTCTATTGTGGATCACGGATTTGTATTTTAAACCACCTCGGATACTATTTCCTCTTGAAAATGAGAGTCGAGCACGCGAAATGGACATTTAAAGTGACTTTTATCTCCACAACAATACATCGGTGACACTCTTAGCTACTGAGCTAACGTGATAGCATCGTTCTCAAATGAAGATAGAAAAAAATAAAATAAACCCCTGACTGGAAGGATAGACAGAAGATCAACAATACTATTAAACCATGGACATGTAACTACACGGTTAAAAATTCTCAGCCTGGTAAGGCTTAACAATGCTGTTGCTAACGACGCTAAGGCTAATTTAGCAACATAGCAACCGGACCTCACAGAACTATGCTAAAAACATTAGCGCTCCACCTACGCCAGCCAGCCCTCATCTTCCCATCAACAGCCGTGCTCACCTGCGTTCCAGCAATCGACGGCGCAACGAAGGACTTCATCCGTGGGTTTGGCGGCAAGCATCGGCTAGGCGTAGTAAGTAGTCCTTGTTGTGTTGCTGTAAGTATTGTACTTAGCCGCTAATACACCGATCGATCCCACCTACAACGTTCTTCTTTGCAGCCTCCATTGTTCATTAAACAAATTGCAAAAGATTCACCAACACAGATGTCCAGAATACTGTGGAATTTTGTCGAAGAAAACAAGAGGTTTTTATATCGGGTCAGATGGGGTCCAACCACTTCCGTGGATTTTGTGACGTCACGCGCATAAATCATATCCAAAGGAGTTTTTCAACCGGAAGTGTGGCGGGAATTTTAAAATTTCACTTTATAAGTTAACCCGGCCGTATTGGCATGTGTTTCAATGTTAAGATTTCATCATTGATATATAAACTATCAGACTGCGTGGTCTATAGTAGTGGCTTTCAGTAGGCCTTTAAATACGGCTTTCCATTTTTTGCTTCTCCAGACAGATTTGTTTTTTTTGTATTTTTGGTCCAATAGGGCTCTTTCAACGTTTTGGGTTGCCGACCCCTGTGCTCGGTCTAATGAACGTTCAAGGTATGCAACGATTTTGGCTGGACCGTGAAGTCATCATTGAACTATGTGACTTTTGAATACAAAATACATGTATACTGTGTACTGCAAGGTTTATCAGACGCTATAAAATGGTCGAGGAGGGGGGACATCAAGAATCGCTCTATTGAATACAATGATCAACAAGAATGTTGCCAGCAGAATTACTGAAAAATGTAGTAAATGTCAATCATTGGATTTGATTGATTCTTTGACAGTTAATATCAAACTGTCAGCTGTTGCGCTCCACTCTATAGCACACACACACACACACACACACACACACACACACACACACACACACGCACACACACACACACACACACACACACACACACACACACACACACACACACACACACACACACACACACACACACACACACACACACACACACACACACGCACACACACACACACCAAACAGCTGTCTAAGCCCATCCTGATGCGCCACCAACAGTTGATTGATATGGCCTTTTCAAATTTAAAGTGTTATCTTTTTTGTGGATCACAATGACATTCTCTTGTGTTAGTAAATGATATTCCATGATATTCACACAGCCAAAAAATGGCAAAGTTCGCCTCATTACTAAATTAAATTTATGATCTCGAATTAACTTTCACAAGCTCCGAGGCGGGGAAGCAGTTCCTTAGCTCATGACGTCAATATAGCAGCACAAGCTAGTTAGCGCTCCTTGGTGACGGCGCCGCTAAACGCGCTTTGAGTACCTTGAAGGTAGAAAAGCGCTATACAAGTATAACCCATTTATAAACATAGTTTGTCTGCGTTAGCGCTTATAATAACAATATCACTAATACTTGATTAATATTCTGGTCACGAATTGTAAACGGAGTACTGTTGGCAATTTTTGGATGGTTATTGAGAGGGCTTCATGGGCAAAATAGAGTATCTCCCGATGACTCCAATGGAGGTTTGTTTACATGCATTTACGAGTTAAAATTTACAAATATACATCTGTCTTCTTATCTCCCATAAGGATTGTGAACGATAGGCAAAATTCCAAAAAAGTGCAGTTCCTTTTAACCAAAATAACTACTAACAAATAATATGACCTAATTAGCAAATACATCATTACATAACTCACTTATGCTAGGTTCACACCAACGGCGCTTTGACGGCGCTTTAAAGCGGCATGCAAAGCGGCGTTAAAGCGTAACAAAGCCTGATTAAAGCGTGAGGGTCCTAATGGATCGTGGGAAAGCTTGTAGTGCAAGTTCGCCAAAATGTTTTAAACGGTTTAAAAAAATTCTGCGCTCTGTCAAGAATGGAATAAAGCGCAGAGAGCGTATCAAAGCGTGACAACGCCTGACAAAGCTCAGCAAAGCTTGACTCAAAGCGTAGGAAAGCTTAACAGATCTTGGTTCAAAGCGCAATAGGAAGTGACTGTGATATTGACTAGTGACATTGAAACTTTATGTAAAACCAACACAGGATTACAAATCCATTCTCTTTTGCATCATTGCCTTTTTTATACGATGATCATTGTTTCTGTACTTCTGCTGTTTGATGTTGCAGTTTGACATTACTGTCTATAATTTTTCTGTATGACAATGTTAATAATAAAGAGAATATGTTACGTTTAAAAGAAATGCCTTTTATTATTGTCAACTAGCATAAGAAATGAAAGATAGATATTTATTAAGATGACAAAGAAATAAAAGAAATGAAGATATAAAACATAATATAACGGAAAAAAAAGAGAAATTGAAAAAATAAATGAATATAAAAAATGTGCGGAAAACAGTATACTGAGTTTTTCAAATGGTTTTCTTATTTTTGTTGTAACAATGCACAACAGAGCTTGATAATCGTGTCAGAGCCTGATTTAAAGCGTCAGGATCGCATCAAAGCGTAATAAAGTTCAATAAAGCGTAATAAAATCTATCAAAGCGTAATTTAAAGTGTATCAAAGCGGCATCAAATCGTGAGGAACGGTAACAAAGCGGCAACTAATTCGTATCAGAGCGTATCAGAGCGTATCAAAGCATAACATTACTTCGGAGATCGGGATATTCGTGGAAAAATTGACAAAAATGACGGCGCTTTGCTCGCCGCTTTAAAGCGCGGCAAGCGCCGTTGGTGTGAACCAAGCATTATGACTGAACAAACTTGGAACCTCATCCACAACAAACCATTTGACCTATGGTTTATGGTTTGAGTTTATTTTGAACATGCATACAATTACAACATGACACATCACAATTTCCAGTTTCTCTTTTCAACATGTTCGAAAGGAGTAGGAAGAAGCAGAGCTTATTCAATCCTACCCCTTTTCCATTACATAGCAATTTCTAGCACTTTTGTTCACTTCCTGTTGTCAGTTTATTCAGAATATACTCCATAAATAATAACATTAAATAATAAATACGTTTTTAGTGAAGTAAGTTGTATTTCATATGGTGAGTAAAATGCAATTATCAATAAGTTCAGCATGTTTATCATAACTGAATAATTGTCTGACGTAAGTAGCTAAGCTATTAAAATTCTAACTTACAACCGGGACCAGCCTAGCCACCTAATGACGGCCTAAACTTAATTATAACCGAAGTAACTAAGAATCACTCACCTGACCTAATTAGCTTTGCCACTAACTTAGAACTGAGCAAACATCCTAGCAATTTGCTAACTCGACTGCAACTGCACTAACCGACCTCAGTAGCCAATCCATTCCATGTCTAACTAGTTGAAGTCTGGTTACTTGCGTAGGCAACGTCGTCTTGCACCTTCCCCCTGTCTAGCATTGCGTGCACTTCCAAAAAATCAGAGGTCGGCATCGACACAGACCGCAGAGCTGTGTTCAGCTTTTGAAAAGAAGGTCCCCGACCACAGGAAAGCAGACTTTGTGTTTGAAATGCAAAAAATGTTGTATGAAAGAAAGCAACAGTGATTAAACATTTGCATGACAACATAAATTGTGTACTTTATATCTCGCTTTAAAAGTAATTACTGAATGTGTCTTTTCTTATTGTGTTGTAGCGTCCAGAAGAAAGTCACAAAGTACGAGTCCGGCACTCTTTTTAACTTTTATTGCCAAACACCATACACGTTAACACCAGCATGTCATTACAATAGTTATTTAACGGTTTTGTTTAATTTCAATTACATAACTCTCTCCTGATATTAGCGTCCTCTGCAGCGACTTGCTCAGAAGTTCGTGAAGAAGTCATCTTCACAAAGGTTTATAAGTAAAATGTCCATTAAAGTAAACTGATATATCCGAGTGATTAGTTCCAGTGCAGACAAAGATGTCGAAGTTGTGGTTGTCGAATGTCGTCACTCTTTACAAGAAGGTATATATCTAGTCAACGACGACTGCGATTTCCCTTCAGGACACACTGCTCCTTGGAGGCCTACTGAAATGATTTTTTTTATTTAAACGGGGATAGCAGATCCATTCTATGTGTCATACTTGATCATTTCGCGATATTGCCATATTTTTGCTGAAAAGATTTAGTAGAGAACAACGACGATAAAGGTCGCAACTTTTGGTCGCTGATAAAAAAAAGCCTTGCCTATACCGGAAGTAGCGTGACGTCACCGGACGAAGGACTCATCACATTTTCCCATTGTTTACAATACAGCGAGAGAGATTCGGACAGAGAAAGCGACGATTACCCCATTAATTTGAGCGAGGAGGAAAGATTTGTGGATGAGGAAAGTAAGAGTGAAGGACTAGAGTGCAGTGCAGGACGTATCTTTTTTTTTGCTCTGACCGTAACTTAGGTACAAGGGTTCATTGGATTCCACACTTTCTCCTTTTTCTATTGTGGATCACGGATTTGTATTTTAAACCACCTCGGGTACTATATCCTCTTGAAAATGAGAGTTGAGAACGCAAAATGTACATTCACAGTGACTTTTATCTCCACGACAATACATCGGCGAAGCTCTTTAGCTACTGAGCTAACGTGATAACATCGGGCTCAAATGCAGATAGAAACAAAAGAAATAAACCCCTGACTGGAAGGATAGACAGAAGATCAACAATACTATTAAACCATGGACATGTAAATACACGGTTAATAATTAAAGCTTGGTGAAGCTTAACAATGCTGTTGCTAACGACGCCATTGACGCTAACTTAGCAACGGGACCTCACAGAGCTATGATAAAAACATTAGCGCTCCACCTACGCCAGCCCTCATCTGCTCATCAACACCCGTGCTCACCTGCGTTCCAGCGATCGACGGAAGGACGAAGGACTTCACCCGATCATCCGTGCGGTCGGCGGCTAGCGTCGGCTAGCGCGTCTGCTATCCAAGTCAAAGTCCTCCTGATTGTGTTGCTGCAGCCAGCCGCTAATACACCGATCCCACCTACAACTTTCTTCTTTGCAGTCTTCATTGTTCATTAAACAAATTGCAAAAGATTCACCAACACAGATGTCCAGAATACTGTGGAATTTTGAGATGAAAACAGAGCTTTTTTGTATTGGATTCCATGGGGTACCAATACTTCCGTTCCAACGATTGACGTCACGCGCATACGTCATCATACATAGACGTTTTCAACCGGAAGTTTAGCGGGATATTTAAAATTGCACTTTATAAGTTAACCCGGCCGTATTGGCATGTGTTGCAATGTTAAGATTTCATCATTGATATATAAACTATCAGACTGTGTGGTCAGTAGTAGTGGGTTTCAGTAGGCCTTTAGTGTTTTGGAAGAGAATTACAAGGCTAGCGCCAATCCCCACGGAAGAACTATGAATCGAACAAGACGTTGTCAGAGGGCTACGCTATGTAGGACAGTGGCGGGCCGTTCGTTTCCCATCTAGGCCTTCAGTGATGTCCGACTTTAAAGATTACCTCTCAAAATACCATCATTGATGTCAGAAATACTATGCAGAAACACATTTACGCCCTACTGGCCATTGAAACACCTCAACAGTGTACAAAACTGGTTATTTTCTGGCGCATTTAAAAATCAATTAACCCGCATCAGCAATTAAGACATATCTTATGTGGTACTGTCAAAATTAAAATAGCAAAAAACATATTAAGAGTGAAAAAAAAATATTTTAACTCACAATTTGTAGAACCCATTCGACGCCGTATAAGCCAGTGGTACCCCTCAAAATCAGCTGATTCGAGTGGAAATGGCGGGCATTTCCCTATTTCATCGCCAGAACAGCTCAGAATCAGAATAACCAGAATCAGAAGAGTTTTTATTACCATTGTTTGAGAACGGGTTCACAAACTAGGAATTTTACTTGGCGCCATCGTGCAACATAAAAAACATACAACACAGAATAGAATAACATGAGCTGTAACTGAGCTATCAGATCTTGTTATTGTTCATGTGCTTAATGGCCAAGGGGAAAAAACTGTTCAGGTGGCGGGAGGTGCGGGAAATCTTAACATTGCAACACATGCCAATACGGCCGGGTTAACTTATAAAGTGCAATTTTAAATTTCCCGGGAAACTTCCGGTTGAAAACGTCTATGTATGATGACGTTTGCGCGTGACGTCAATGGTTGAAGCGGAAGTATTCGGACACATTGTATCCCAATACAAACAGCTCTGTTTTCATCTCAAAATTCCACAGTATTCTGGACATCTGTGTTGGTGAATCTTTTGCAATTTGTTTAATGAACAATGGAGACTGCAAAGAAGAAAGCTGTAGGTGGGATCGGTGTATTAGCGGCCGGCTGCAGCAACACAACCAGGAGGACTTTGAGTTGGATAGCAGACGCGCTAGCCGATGCGCTAGCCGACTGCATCGATGATCGGGTGAAGTCCTTTGTCGCGCCGTCGATCGCTGGAACGCAGGGGTGTTGATGAGCAGATGAGGGCTGGCGTAGGTGGATAGCTAATGTTTTTAGCATAGCTCTGTCGAGGTCCCGTAGCTAAGTTAGCTTCAATGGCGTCGTTAGCAACAGCATTGCTAGGCTTCGTCCGGCGGTACAGCATTAACCGTGTGGTTACAGGTCCAGTGTTTGGTAGTATTGTTGACCTTCTGTCTATCCTTCCAGTCAGGGGCTTATTTATTTTGTTTTTATCTGCATTTAAGCACGATGCTATCACGTTAGCTCCGTAGCTAAAGTGCTTCACCGATGTATTGTCGTGGAGATAAAAGTCACTGTGAATGTCCATTTCGCGTTCTCGACTCTCATTTTCAAGAGGATATAGTATCCGAAGTGGTTTAAAATACAAATCCGTGAGCCACAATTGAAAAAGGAGAAAGTGTGGAATCCAATGAGCCCTTGTACCTAAGTTACGGTCAGAGCGAAAAAAGATACGTCCTGCACTGCACTCTAGTCCTTCACTCTCACGTTCCTCATCCACAAATCTTTCATCCTCGCTCAAATTAATGGGGTAATCGTCGCTTTCTCGGTCCGAATCGCTCTCGCTGCTGGTGTAAACAATGGGAAAATGTGAGGAGCCGTTCAACCTGCGATGTCACGCTACTTACGGTACAGGCAAGGCTTTTTTTTATCAGCGACCAAAAGTTGCGAACTTTATCGTCTATGTTCTCTACTAAATCCTTTCAGCAAAAATATGGCAATATCGCAAAATGATCAAGTATGACACATAGAATGGATCTGCTATCCCTGTTTAAATAAAAAAAAATCATTTCAGTAGACCTTAAACTCACAACCGACTGACCAAGCTAACTCACTCACAATTGAAGTAGCTACACTGAATAATTGTCTGACCTAACGAGTTAAGTCACAAACTACAATACTTACTTATGACCGGCCAACAAAAGCAACAACCTAGCTAGCTGAGTTACTGATTACCGAGCTTACTCACAGAAATGCGAGAGCTTTTTCCGGTCGAATATGACCAAGCTTGAAATGAGGATAGCTTCACTTTTAGAGCGATGAGGATGTGCGAGCAGAGAAAGCATCTTTTCAGCGAATATGTTCACATGCTAGCTTAATTGCTTCCTGGATCGATGCTCATCCTGCAGCCAGCCAAGTGGAGGGTGGTGATGCTGAATGACCACGCTTATTGACTCAGCTGTTGTTTGCTTTGTGCTACAAATCTCTCAGCCTCACTAAGTCAGGGAAAGGGGGGCGGGGGGGGGGGGGAACATATTGTGCCTCTGAGCAATAAACCTCACACCGCCGCCCCTGAGCACTTTTTGAGAAACTAACTCAAGTATGTTCAGGTTTGTCAATACTTGACAAATGTTTGTATATGGTTTTTTTCTGCTTTTATATTTGATTATAAAGGGTAGATTAGTGGGACTATGTTGCCCCCAGGAAAAACGAGCCATATAAATCATGTGAGTTCTAAGGGCAGAAGCAGGTAATGTTCCATTTTGAGTATGAACCAAACACAACCAACATGTTTTGCTCCATCACTGGAGCTCAAACTTGAACCTAAAAAAATATAGACCTTTTAAACTAATTGGGTGGTGAGTGTTTCTTTTTGCATTAAATCCAATTACATTTTACGAGGGTAACTTTTATTACTACTACTACTACTACAACAAATAAAACAAATTTTTTCCCAGTCTTTATTTCTTCAGACTCCAATTGCTTTACTCTTGGTTTTTTTCCGACTTTCTCCTCAATATTTCATGCCATCTAAAGTGCATCTATTCTCAGTACGTTCCACCGTCGCTTAGCAGTCAAAACAAAATTTACCCATCATCCTACATATCGGGGAATGTTCACCTAGTTTATATTTTGTACCTTAAAGGCCTACTGAAATTATTTTTTTTAATTTAAACGGGGATAGCAGATCTATTCTAGGTGTCACACTTGATCATTTTGCGATATTGCCATATTTTTGCTGAAAGGATTTAGTAGAGAACAACGACGATAAAGATCGCAACTTTTGGTATCTGACAAAAAAAAGCCTTGCCCCTACCAGAAGTAGCATGACGTAGTCAGTTGAACATTTCCGCAAAGTTCCCTATTGTTTACAATGATGGCGGCCAGAAGTGAGAGCGATTCGGACCAAGAAAGCGACGATTTCCCCATTAATTTGAGCGAGGATGAAAGATTTGTGGATGAGGGAAAGTGCAAGTGAAGGACTAGTGGGGAGTGGAAGCGATTCAGATAGGGAAGATGCTGTGAGAGGCGGGGGTGACCTGATATTCAGCTGGGAATGACTACAACAGTAAATAAACACAAGACATATATATACTCTATTAGCCACAACACAACCAGGCTTATATTTAATATGCCACAAATTAATCTCGCATAAAAACACCTAGGTGTTTGTTATGCTAGCTCCTAGCTCCTAGCTACTAGCTCCCGTCCATATAACCCACCAATACAATTCAAACACCTGCACAACACACACACTCACTCAGCCCAAAGAACCGTTCACCTAACCCAAGGTTCATAAAGCTTATAAATTTCCCAAAGTTACGTAAGTGACACGCACGTACAGGCAAGCGATCAAATGTTTGGAAGCGCAGCTGCGTACTCACGGTACCGCGTCTGCGTCTGTGTATCCAAATCAAAGTAATCCTGGTAAGAGTCTGTGTTGTCCCAGTTCTCTACAGGCGTCTGTGTATCCAAATCAAAGTCCTCCTGGTAAGAGTCTCTGTTGTCCGAGTTCTTCGATCTTGACGGCATCTTTCGGGAATGTAAACAATGAAACGCCGGCGTTGTTGTGTTGCTGACTTCCCTCGCAAAATACTCCGCTTCGCACCGACAACTTTCTTCTTTGCTTGCTCAGCTTCTTTCTCCATAATGCAATGAACAAATTGCAACAGATTCACCAACACAGATGTCCAGAATACTGTGGAATAATGAGATGAAAACAGAGCTAGTTTGTATTGGCTTCAATGGGGGAGCCATACCTCTGTTCTACTGGCTACGTCACGCGCATACGTCATCATCCAAAGGAGTTTTCAACCGGAAGTTTAGCTGGAAATTTAAGATTGCACTTTATAAGTTAACCCGGCCGTATTGGCATGTGTTGCAATGTTAAGATTTCATCATTGATATATAAACTATCAGACTGCGTGGTCGGTAGTAGTGGGTTTCAGTAGGCCTTTAATACCCGCTATGACTATGAGTCACCCTAATCCATATTGTAATGTTTGTCTGTGAAAGGAACTATGCCTAAAAACGCTGTGATTTGCATACTGCCTCCTTATCACACTCCATCCATCCATCCATCCATCTTCTTCCGCTTATCCGAGGTCGGGTCGCTGGGGCAGCAGCCTGAGCAGGAAATCCCAGACTTCCCTCTCCCCAGCCAATTTGTCCAACTCCTCCCGGGGGATCCCGAGGCGTTCCCAGGCCAGCCGGGAGAGATAGTCTTTACTTTGAGATCCTCCCGGATGACAGAGCTTCTCACCCTATCTCTAAGGGAGAGACCCGCCACCCGGCGGAGGAAACTCATTTTGGCCGCTTTTACCCGTGATCTTGTCCTTTCGGTCATAACCCAAAGCTCATGACCATAGGTGAGGATGGGAATGTAGATCGACTGGTAAATTGAGAGCTTTGCCTTCCGGCTCAGCTCCTTCTTCACCACAACGGATCGATACAGCGTCCGTATTACTGAAGACGCCGCACCGATCCGCCTGTCGATCTCACGATCCACTCTTCCCTCACTCGTGAACAAGACTCTGAGGTACTTGAAGTCCTCCACTTGGGGCAAGATCTCCATCCCAACCCGGAGATGGCCCTCCACCCTTTTCCGGGCGAGAACCATGGACTCGGACTTGGAAGTGCTGATTCCCATCCCAGTCGCTTCACACTCCGCTGCTAACCCTAACCCTTATCACACTAATTGTCATAATAATCTTATTTAAGCGTAGTCTAGGAATTTACGAGTTTGATTGACACACGCCTTAATTTCAGAAAAGTTCAATTTGTGTTGAGTTTACATCTGTAAATGAATGTCAATCATGTCATTATTCAAATATTGCCTTAAAGGAGAACTGCATTTTTTGGGGGGAATTTTGCCAATTGTTCACATTTATTATAAAAGACAAGAAGACAGATAGATAAATTTAAAAAAAAAAAAGCATTCTAATATGGAAGTAGAATTGTCTCACATCAACTTACATATATCAATATGATATTAATACATATGCATATATTAATAAATATAAAAATACAAATACAAATGTAATATACAAATAAATAAATAATTTGTATAAATAAATGCATATTTTATTTGAAAATGTATACAAATAAAATGTATAAGTATAAAAATGTGACATACAAATAAATCAATTATTTGTATAAATAAACGTGTATTTGTAAATATATTTTTGAGATTTGAATATAAATATGCTTGATTTTGTATTTGTATTTGTATTGAATTTGCATATGTGGATCGCTTTTTTGCTTTTGTGTCGATGAGACATTCCTCCCACAAACCAGATGCACAAATAAATGTGACCTACACACTCCCCTGAACAACCAGCAGAGGGCACTGCAGCCAGAGCGGTCTCGGTCATAGACACTGGCGAGCCAATCAGAGGCACACTAGGGAGGGTCATATGATGATTGATATATGATGATGATTTGACACACATTGCACTGATAAGTGATCAGTGAAGGCATTAATGGTGCCTTCACTGATGTGTAAGTTACCCATGCCTTGGGCACTAATACACCCCCGTACCATCACAGATGCTGGCTTTTGAACTTTGCCCCTATAACAATCAGGATGGTTCTTTTCCTCTTTGTTCCGTAGGACACAACGTCCAGTTTCCAAAAACAATTTGACAAGTTGAATCCTCAGACCACAGAACACATTTCCACTTAGCATCAGTCCATCTTAGATGAGCTCGGCAGCGTTTCTGGGTGCTGTTGATAAATGGATTTCGCTTTGCATAGTAGAGTTTTAACTTGCACTTACAGATGTAGCGACCAACTGTAGTTACTGACAGTGGTTTTCTGAAGTGTTCCTGAGCCCATGTGGTGATATCCTTTACACACTGATGTCGCTTTTTGATGCAGTACCGCCTGGGGGATCGAAGGTCACAGGCATTCTATGTTTATTGCGCTTACGTGCAGTGATTTCTCCAGAACCTTTTGATGATATTACGGACCGTAGATGGTGAAATCCCTAAATTCCTTGCATTAGCTTGTTGAGAAATGTTGTTCTTAAACTGTTCGACAATTTATATATATATATATATATATATATATATATATATATATATATATATATATATATATATATATATATATATATATATATATATATATATATATATATATATATATATATATATATATATATATATATATATATATATATACATATATTAGGGCTGTCAAAGTTAACGCCCTATTAACTTTAAACTTCAATAACGGCACTAATTCTTTTAATGGGCGATTACCCGCATGCGTGTCCTTTTTGACCCTCAGGCCATGCCGTAGCGGGGGGGGGACTTGGCTGCAGTTCATTTGCTTCTGATGAGCCACAAGCGAGCAGAAATGGACAAAGGAAAGGCAACCTTATGGAACTATCAGGCTCAAAGCCATGGCAAGTTGTTCTCCCGACAAGAAAGGACTATTTTTCGCCATGAGAAGAGACGACATCCCTGCAGCAAATACCAAAGTATACACAGCGCTTCACTTTTTCCAAATTTTGTTATGTTACAACATTATTCCAAAATGGAATACATTCATTTTTGTTCTCAAAATTCTCCACACAATATCCAATAATGACAATGTGAAACGGTTTTTTTTATGATTTTGCAAATTTATTTAAAATAAAAAATCAATTACCGTATTTTTCGGACCATGAGGCGCACTTAAAATCCTTTAATTTTCTCAATACTCGACAATGCGTCTTATAACCCGGTGCGCCTGTTGTACGGAATACTTTTGGTTGTGCTTACCGACCTCGAAGCTATTTTATTTGGTACATGGTGAAATGATAAGTGTGACCAGTAGATGGCAGTCAAACATAAGAGATACGTGCAGACTGCAATATGATGGCAGTAAACAACACCAACATTTTATATGTTTCATTGAAAATATCGAACATTACACACGGCACTCAAAAAGCTATCAAAATGTTTTGGTACGACTTTTGTAAGCTATGAAGACGCACCGCTTGATTGATTGTACTGTCTTTAAACATACGCGTATTATTATGGTGTGTATGAGGTAAGACATATTATCTGGCGTTTTGTTTCGCAATATTATGCAAAAGCAACTTTTCTTACCTTCTGGTACCAGCTGATCTGTATTTGGGATCTGTATAAGTCCTGAAAATGTGTGCGCTTCCGACTTTGTAGTCCGTGTCGACACCGTAGTCGATAAACTTCTTCTTTTTCTCTATCTTCTTGTTATGGGACATTCATCCTACGCTGTTGCCATTTCTAATATAAAGTAGTGTAAAGTTCTTACTAGGGATGTCCGATAATGGCTTTTTGCCGATATCCGATATTCCGATATTGTCCAACTCTTTAATTACCGATATCAACCTATACCGATATCAACCGATACCGATATATACAGTCGTGGAATTAACACATTATTATGCCTAATTTGGACAACCAGGTATGGTGAAGATAAGGTCCTTTTTAAAAAATAAAATAAAATAAAATAAGATAAATAAATTAAAAACATTTTCTTGAATAAAAAAGAAAGTAAAACAATATAAAAACAGTTACATAGAAACTAGTAATTAATGAAAATGAGTAAAATTAACTGTTGAAGGTTAGTACTATTAGTGCACCAGCAGCACGCACAATCATGTGTGCTTACGGACTGTATCCCTTGCAGACTGTATTGATATATATTGATATATAATGTAGGAACCAGAATATTAATAACAGAAAAAAACAACCCTTTTGTGTGAATGAGTGTAAATGGGGGAGGGAGGTTTTTGGGTGGGTGCACTAATTGTAAGTGTATCTTGTGTTTTTCATGTTGATTTAATTAAAAAAAACAAAAACAAAACAACAACAACAAAAAAGATACGATAATTTAAAAAAAATTATACCAATAATTTCCGATATTACATTTTAAAGCATTTATCGGCTGATATTACCGGACATCTCTAGTTCTTACTTATATCTGTCGGTAAACTCGCCATCAAAGCGCTAAAACATACCGGCGTAGTGAGTTTACGTTATGAGACAAAGCTTGAACTCTTGGGCATAAATGCCAGGCGTCATGTTTGGAGGAAATCAGGCACCGCTCACCACCAGGCCAATATTATCCCTATAGTGAAGCATGGTGGTGGCAGCATCATGCTGTGGGGGTGCTTTTCAGCGGCAGGAGACTAGTCAGGATTAGGGATGATACTCGAAACCGGTTTTCCCGGTTGTTCGATAAGAAAAGAACCGAGTCCTCGGACTCGAATCCCTTTTTGAGAACCGGTACCCGTTATCGAGACCACTATAGTAAAGAAAAAGAGTTGGTTCTTTATTCGAATCCCTCGGAACGAATCCCGTCCCGACCAGAAATGCTCCGTGGGACATCACAAGAAATCAGTCACGTAGCTCAGTCATTAGGCGCAGATAGCGAAAGCAGGAAAAAAAGGGACGGGAAAAAGTGCTCCAAGGTGTAATAAAGTTCAAAACAAAAGGTATAATCCAATGAATAACTTTACTGAGAGATTTGAGCAGGGTACAAACACATGAAGAACACTTTTACGACCCACCGGAAACATAGCAACCAGGCTAGCAACGCACCTCCTTTACGGCAGCTGTCGCAACGTTCTTATAGCAACCGCAGCACATACATATATGACACGATCTCCCTTTTTCAACTTTTGTTTTTCTTTCCTTGTAAACAAAACAAAATCACACTGTATATGTGTTGTCTGTCTAATTATAAATAATGCAGATGAGGCGTGTTGGCTGAGTTCTTGACGTTTACTTTCACGGGTGACGACATGCAACAACACTTTTCGGGGCTACCGCGCATGCTCGTCACTCCCGTTGCATGATGGGTAGTGTAGTTGTTATATTCCCTAGCTCATAAAATAAATAAAATAAATAATGTTAACTCAATAAAGTGTATTTCTTTTTTTAGCTTTAACTTTTCATTTTTTAGCATTGTAACCACATTTGCAAACAACTTTTCTCTTCATAGAATTTTCTTTCAATAAAGAAATAAAGTGCAAAAATGTCAAAGCATCATAACAAACAGTTATGTCAAATAGCAGCAGAATTGCACTTTTTGGAGAGCTGTATTATTTCCAGTTTTGTGCCCAAGGGACTGATTTTATTTAACACTATAGTATTATTTATACACCTATAGTGATCACAGAGACAGGTTGTTTTTGTGTTACCTTATATTTTTGTTTTTCTGAAAAATCCTACTTAATATACTTTGGGTAACAACAGTCAATATTTATTTATTTTATTTTTTTAGGGGGGCAACAGTCAATATGTATTTATTTTTTAGATTAAATTGTTTTCTTATATAATAAAAGTGAGCTTTTGTTAAACCAAATATTGTGTGTTTTTTTCCATATACAACAACCTATCTGGACTCGATAAGAGAATCGATAAGGAATCGGTTCGATAAGAGGATTCGATAATAGACTCGAACTCGATAATTTCTTATCAAACATCATCCCTAGTCAGGATAGAGGGAAAGATGAATGCAGCAATGTAGAGAGACATCCTGGGTGAAAACCAATGTTTGCCATCTAACCTGATGGAGCTTGAGAGCTCAAAACTGCCGAAAGATAGGTGTGCCAAGCTTGTGGCATCGTATTCAAAAATACTTTTGGATGTAATTGTTGCCAAATGTGCATCAACAAAGTATTGAGCAAATGCTGTATGTACTTATGTTTTTTATTTTCAATACGTTTGGAAAACATTTTTTTAAAACAACTTTCCACATTGTCATTATGGGTCATTTTGTGTACAATTTTGAAGAGGAACAATTGATTTATTCCATTTTGGTATAAGGCTGTAACATAACAAAATGGGGTAAAAGTGAAGAGCTGTTAATACTTTCCGGATGCCCTGTATATACAGTACAGGCCAAACATGTGGACACACCTTCTCCTAATTCAATGTGTTTTTTATTTTATTTTCATGACTATTTACATTGTAGATTGTCACTGAAGGCATCAAAACTATGAATGAACACAAGTGGTGTTATGTACTTAACAAAAAAAGATGAAATAACTGAAAACATGCTTTATATTCTGGTTTCTTCAAAATAGCCACCCTTTGCTCTGATTACTGCTTTGCACACTCTTGGCATTCTCTCGATGAGCTTTAAGAGGTAGTCACCTGAAATGGTTTTCACTTCACAGGTGTGCTGGAAGCTCATCGAGAGAATGCCAAGAGTGTGCAAAGCAGTAATCAGAGCAAAGGGTGGCTATTTTGAAGAAACTAGAATACAAAACATGTTTTCAGTTATTTCACCTTTTTTTGTTAAGTACATAACTCCACATGTGTTCATTCATAGTTGTGATGCCTTCAGTGACAATCTACAATGTAAATAGTCATGAAAATAAAGAAAACACGTTAAAGAGAAGGTGTGTCTAAACTTTTGGCCTGTGCTGTATTTTTAAATACACCGTATGGTGGCGCTGTTATCAAACCCCGTCAAAACACAACTACGAAACTTGTTAGGTACATTTCAGGGACTGACGTGTGTGAAATTTGAGCAAGATTGGTTGAAACACATCAAGCAAAACGTCTTACTTACTTAGCAACTTTTTGATTGATTGAGAAGTTTATTGACATCTTAAATAATTGAACCCATGTAATGCTTTAAAAAGGCAAATGGATGGCACAAGAAGCCAAACGGCTTGTTTCCATTGTGGTCCATTAAAGGCCTACTGAAACCCACTACTACCGACCACGCAGTCTGATAGTTTATATATCAATGATGAAATCTTAACATTGCAACACATGCCAATATGGCCGGGTTAACTTATAAATTGCAATTTTAAATTTCCCGCCACACTTCCGGTTGAAAACGTCTACATATGATGACGTATGCGCGTGACGGAATCAATTGATACGGAAGTATTGGTACCCCATTGAATCCAATACAAAAAAGCTATGTTTTCATTTCAAATTTCCACAGTATTCTGGACATCTGTGTTGGTGAATCTTTTGCAATTTGTTTAATGAACAATGGAGACCGCAAAGAAGAAAGCTGTAGGTGGGATCGGTGTATTAGCGGCGGACTACAGCAACACAACCAGGAAGACAGACATGGATAGCAGACGCGCTAGCCGCCGAACTCACCTTAACTTCCTCCGTCTCGCCGACCGCATCTGTGATCGGGTGACGTCCTTCGTCGCACCGTCAATCGCTGGAACGCAGGTGAGCACGGGTGTTGATGAGCAGATGAGGGCTGGCTGGCGTAGGTGGATAGCTAATGTTTTTAGCATAGCTCTGTGAGGTCTCGTTGCTAAGTTAGCTTCAATGGCGTCGTTAGCAACAGCATTGTTAAGCTTCGCCAGGCTGGAAAGCATTAACCGTGTATTTACATGTCCCTGGTTTAATAGTATTGTTGATCTTCTGTCTGTCCTTCCAGTCAGGGATTTATTTATTTTGTTTCTATATGCAGTTAAGCACGATGCTATCACGTTAGCTCCGTAGCTAAAGTGTTTCGTCGATGTATTGTCGTGGAGATAAATGTCACTGTGAATGTCCATTTCGCATTCTCGACTCTCATTTTCAAGAGGATATAGAATCCGAGGTGGTTTAAAATACAAATCCGTGATCCACAATAGAAAAAGGAGAGAGTGTGGAATCCAATAAACCCTTGTACCTAAGTACACTGCATTCTAGTCCTTCACTCTAACGTTCCTCATCCACAAATATTTGATCCTCGCTCAAATTAATGGGGTAATCGTCGCTTTCTCGGTCCGAATCGCTGTAGCTGCATTGAAAACAATTGGAAAATGTGAGGAGCCTTTCAATTGACTACGGCACGCTACTTCCGAAAGGGGCAAGGCTTTTTTTTATCATATACCAAAAGTTGCAATCTTTATCGTCGTTGTTCTCTACTAAATCCTTTCAGCAAAAATATGGCAATATCGCGAAATGATCAAGTATTACACATAGAATGGATCTGCTATCCCCGTTTAAATAAAAAAAAATCATTTCAGTAGGCCTTTAAATATTCATCACATTTGATACATTGAATAATAAAAGATATGTAACCTGTAACATGCAACTCATTGTCCATAAGCCATTGAGCATTCGTCTGATTAAAAATAAAAGCCCAAATAATATGTATATCTCCTCATGTGTTACAAGGCATTTTGAGCTGCCCATGATACAATGTAAGCATTTAATCACCTAAAAGCACTGTTCCTGATTACCATTGTCCTGAGCTTGTGTCTTCACAATTAGATTAGTGAGGTGGGTGGGTGTTGGGACGGGGGGGGGACACTTACAGGACAGGTTACGCGGGTCGGCACTCGAGGGGACAAAATGATGGACGCTCACTCGCCGCACACTTTGCCATTAACCATCCCTTCCATTTACTTAATGCTTCCATGTCTTTGCAGCTTCTTTAACCTTCCCTACTTTCAGTCATGAACTTTTTTCTTCCTGCTGTGCCAGCAATGCCAGCTTCCTTTACACTCTACACTTAAGCTTTTTCAATCTGGCCCGCCTGACATTCCCAAATAATTTTTTTTTTAGATCTTTAAGATGGAAACTGTAGCCGCCATTATGATGTGCAGTGATGTTTTCAAATGACCGTAAGTCTTGAACTATACAAAGTATTTCAATGGTTGGAGTCTGCACTTTTGCATGATATACTAGTTACTATGGTAACCTACGTCACGGCAGCTCAGACGAGGCACCAAGCAGTGTGGGTGGGGAGCGTTTCCACCAAGGGTGTGGGAAAAAATCGATTCGAATTCGAATCGTGATTCTCACGTTGTGCAATTCAGAATCGATTCTCATTTTTAAAAAATCTATTTTTATTTTTATTTTTATTTTTTAAATGTTTTTATTTTTTTAAATTGTTTTTTAAATTAATCAATCCAACAAAACAATACACAGCAATACCATAACAATGCAATCAAATTCCAAAACCAAACCCGACCCAGCAACACTCAGAACTGCAATAAACAGAGCAATTGAGAGGAGACACAAACACGACACAGAACAAACCAAAAGTAGTGAAACAAAAATGAATATTATCAACAACAGTATCAATATTAGTTACAATTTCAACATAGCAGCGATTAAAAATCCCTCATTGACATTATCATTAGACATTTATAAAAAATACAAATAAATGATCAATAGTGTCACAGTAGCTTACACTTGCATCGCATCTCATAAGCTTGACAACACACTGTGTCCAATATTTTCACAAATATAAAATAAGTCATATTTTTGGTTCATTTAATAGTTAAAACAAATTTACATTATTGCAATCAGTTGATAAAACATTGTCCTTTACAATTATAAAAGCTTTTTTACAAAAATCTACTACTCTGCTTGCATGTCAGCAAGCTGAAATCCTATGTATTGAATGAATAGAGAATCCTTTTGAATCGGGAAAAAATTGTTTTTGAATCGAGAATAGTGTTGAATTGAAAAAAAATCGATTTTGAATCGAATCGTGACCCCAAGAAACGATATTGAATCGAATCGTGGGACACCCAAAGATTCACAGCCCTAGTTTCCACAGAGTGTTTCCAGAGCGGCCAGCCTGAAATGCGGGTGTCAGGGACAGAAAACTAAGTTCTAAATCTTAGTGATGTATCAAATAGTAGGTGTTTTTTTTTTTACCCTTCGTGTTCAAATTTCGCTGTGTTTGTTGCATTTTTGTTCCGTTTCGCTTGATTGTAAAATATGTCGATCGAGAGGGTGTGTGACGTTCATATGTTGTCGATATTCAGTGTTTTATCGTTCATAGTTAATATTGTAAATCCCACATTCTTTATTTTCATGAACAGTGGTGGTCAAAAGTTTACATACACTTGTAAAGAACATAATGTCATGGCTGTCTTGAGTTTCCAATCATTTCTGCAACTCTTATTTTTTTGTGATAAAGTGATTGGAGCACATACTTGTTTGTCACAAAAAACATTCATGAAGTTTGGTTCTTTTATGAATTTGTTATGGGTCTACTGAAAATGTGACCAAATCTGCTGGGTCAAAAGTATACATACAGCAATGTTAATATTTGGTTACATGCAATGTTCCCTCTAATTTTTCATCTGTGTGAGCAAACGCAAAAACTCCCTGAGTATTCAGTGGAGCCCATGTGAGCAACATCAGATGTGCACACTGTGGCTACACCAGCAGCACACCTGTCCCAAACCTGACTAAATAACAAGTTAAATCTCCATCCATCCATCCATTTTCTACCGCTTGTCCCTTTCGGGGTCGCGGTGGGTGCTAGAGCCTATCTCCACTGCATTCGGGCGGAAGGCGGGGTACACCCTGGACAAGTCCCCACCTCATCGCAGGGCCAACACAGATAGACAGACAACATTCTCTTATTATTATAATCAAATGACAGCAGTCATTTCAATTTGTAATATAAGTGTTTAGGCCCACTTACAATGACAATAACAAAAAATATTGTTTTTCATGAACTGTGTACTTGTATTGTTTGTCTGGGTGGAGGTCCTGCTTTGGAAATAGTTTGTACCCCTTTCAGACATTGCATTTAGTTCCCATTAAAACATTCACATGTTGCACAATGAGATGTAAGCAGGGGATCATGTGTACATTCCTGCAACTTCCTGTTTGTAAAAAATATATTTGCATTAGTATTTATTTAATATACTAACAGCATTTCATGATTAATATTTATAAATTAAGATTCCTAATAAATGACACTAGAATAAGCACACATTTGATTGGTAAATCATAGTGTAACGACCTGGAATTACACTTTATGTGTGGTGTTGGAGTTGTCTGACTTTTTGTGTGGCTGTAAACGCATCACTGGCTAAGTGCCATATGTGCATGTGTTGGCGCAAGTGAGAAAGAGCGAGTAGCTGCTGTTGATATAACAAAGTTGCTTTTGGTCTGGTTTGTACTGCAGAAAATGACCAGTTTTGCAAGATATCTTTTTTTTTACTAATGTTTTGGTGATGTGTTTATGGCCGACAATAAAGAGTTTTTCTCAGTAAAGTGATCGATGGAATTCATGTCCTCAAAGCGTCTCGACAGACGTTACAATATTTGAACAATGATGACGAAAACTGTTTTCTTTGTCGTGTCCGTGTCGTGTCAAAAATTGTTATGCGCTTATTTATTTATTTGATTTTGTGCGTGGCATAGATTTTCTGTGCGCAGAGGATGCTTGAGCAGTGCGCAATTGCACAGGCGCGCACCTTAGAGGGAATATTGGTTACATGTCCCTTGGCAAGTTCCACTGCAATAAAGCGCTTTTGGTAGCCATCCACAAGCTTCTGGTTGAATTTGTGACCACTCCTCTTGACAAAATTGGTGCAGTTCAGCTAAATGCGTTGGTTTTCTGACATGGACTTGTTTCTTCAGCATTGTCCACACGTTTAAGTCAGGACTTTGGGAAGGCCATTCTAAAACCTTAATTCTAGCCTGATTTAGCCATTCCTTTACCACTTTTAACATGTGTTTGGGGTCATTGTCCTGTTGGAACACCCAACTGCGGCCAAGACCCAACCTCCGGGCTGATGATTTTAGGTTGTCCTGAAGAATTTAGAGGTAATTCTCCTTTTTCATTGTCCTATTTACTCTCTGTAAAGCACCAGTTCCATGGGCAGCAAAACAGGCCCATAGCATACTACTACCACCACCATGCTTGACGGTAGGCATGGTGTTCCTGGCATTAAAGGCCTCACATTTTCTCCTCCAAACATATTGCTGGGTATGGTGGCCAAACAGATCAATTTTTGTTTCATCTGACCACAGAACTTTCCTCCAGAAGGTCTTATCTTTGTCCTTGTGATGTCAGATGAAACACAAATGTCTACAAGTGTATTTAAACTTCTGACCACGACTGTACATTCTGGTTGTCTCCTTCAGTAAAAAAATGTAAAATTCCATTCCCTTTTTTAAGGCGGTCTGTCATAACGTTTTTAGCATTCAGACATTATTGTGAGGTTTTGTATTAGTGTTCTTAAAAATAGATATACCGGCCCCCAGACACATTTTTTCACTAAATTTGGCCCCCCGAAGCAAAATAATTGCCCATGCCTGCTCTACAACATTCTTTCTTTTTTTTTTACACACACTTCATCACATCCTGGGTGCAAAAAATGAAACCAGCGAGAGACAACATCGGGTGAGACAGAAATACATTTGCACTCTCATGTTCATTTGTCTCCATCTTCAAAGGCTGCTGTTATTTCTCACCACTTTTCACTTGCTTAATATTCAAAGTTTGACATTTGCGGCGATTCGCAGATAAATAAAATAAATCACTGTTTACCGGCGACGCCACCAGACACTCAATCAAGACGGCGTAATTAACATTTTAAAGAAGCCAGGAGGAGATTAGCGCGGGAAATGAGAGACGATAACAACAAAAAAGCCAAAAGGGAGGAATTGTCGAGTCCCTCTGAGGGAGAGAAAACATGTTTTGTTTTTTTTCTCTGCAATATTGCTTACGCAGAATGAAGCCAGTCGGGGAATCGATATCTAGTCAAGGATAGGAAGTGCTGAGGCTGATTGATGACGGCCAATTATCTGAATAATAAAGACGCCTGCTGCTTCTGTTTATGAATTCATCCCCAAACAAAGGTGCCGTTGGGGGGTGGGAAAGGCGGCAGAGTGGGCATACATAAGCAGCATCACATATAAGAACAAATGTCTTCAATAACTTATGACACTGGCATAGCTTCACTGCACAAAGCACACATCATAAATATGCAGCGCTGGCCTCCGCTGCCTTTCACCGGGTCTTGGAAACATATTAAATGTCACTCTCCATAATTTCATCTCGCTTTCATTGGCAGCGGAGGAGCACACAACACGATGCAAGACATCATCAGTTTACATCAAACAGAGGAATGGGCTCCATATTTGTGTATATTTATACATTATATATGCAAGGGCGTAGCATCAAATTCTAGGCTAGTTTTTAGGAACTAGTGACGCCTCTGTTCCTAACTTTAATTAAAGGTCCTTGAATGCACCACAGTTATGTGCAAGGAGTTTTAAAAATAAAACGTAAACATACATTTCTCCAATACTGCCAAAGAGAGAGATCAGAAGGCATAAGAAAAAGAATCTGCATTTGATTGTTTACATTTGATTATTAGCAATCCGGGGAGGGTGTTAGTTTAGGGTTGTAGCTGCCTGGAGGTGAACTTTTATAGCGGTTTTGAAGGAGGATAGAGATGCCCTTTCTTTTATACCTGTTGGGAGCGCATTCCACATTGATGTGGCATAGAAAGAGAATGAGTTAAGACCTTTGTTAGTTCGGAATCTGGGTTTAACGTGGTTAGTGGAGCACCCCCTGGTGTTGTGGTTATGGCGGTCATTTACGTTAAGGAAGTAGTTTGACATGTACTTCGGTATCAGAGAGGTGTAGCGGATTTTATAGACTAGGCTCAGTGCAAGTTGTTTAACTCTGTCCTCCACCTTGAGCCAGCCCACTTTAGAGAAGTGGGTAGGAGTGAGGTGGGATCTGGGGTGGAGGTCTAGAAGTAACCTGACTAGCTTGTTCTGAGATGTTTGGAGTTTAGATTTGAGGGTTTTGGAGGTGCTAGGGTACCAGGAGGTGCATGCGTAATCGAAAAAGGGTTGAACGAGAGTTCCCGCCAGAATCCTCAAGGTGCTTTTGTTGACCAGAGAGGAAATTCTGTAGAGAAATCTCGTTCGTTGGTTAACCTTTTTGATTACCTTGGTTGCCATTTTATCACAGGAAAGGTTAGCCTCTAGAATGGAACCTAGGTAGGTGACCTCATCTTTCCTGGTGATGACACTGTCACCTACTTTTATGGTGAAGTGATTGACTCTCTTAAGTTTGATGTGGGACCCAAACAGGATGGATTCTGTTTTACCCAAGTGTATGGATAGCTTGTTGTCAGCGAGCCAGGTGCAGGTTCTACAGAGCTCAGCACTGAGGATTTTCTCCACCTGTGACTTGTCCTTGCCGGATACCAGCAGGGCAGAGTCATCCGCAAACAAAAACAATTCACAGTCACATGCCGATGACATGTCGTTTATGTATATTAGGAACAGTAAAGGTCCCAATATACTGCCTTGGGGGACTCCACAGCTCACCGA
>NC_084735.1:27192113-27194613 GCF_033978785.1 Entelurus aequoreus | reverse complement strand
GCTTGAAGACGGTCTTTAAAATAAATCTATTTGACCAAAGCACTAACATTACATGTTATGAAGTGTTTTAAATGTAGAACAATATCATAATATTTCCCCTTCAAGGGTAACAAGTGTTCTGAATTTGTAAGCCATTTTGTAAACGACTACTGGACAAATCCTGAGGACATCAGTAGTGGTATAAAAAGTATTCTCACCCTAAGTTTAGCTGTCTTACTCTAGAGAAGACTATATAGGCGAGCGCTGTTTACTAACATTTCCATACCACATTCTGAAAGCCATGGTGGTGAGATACTTAAAATAAGTGTGACAACTGATGTATTTTAATCTGGTCTTGTCATACTCGTTGCTTTATTACAAGTGAGCGTCATTATACAGGACTGCAGTACCTGGAGGAGGGCAATTTAAAAAAAATGAGGCACTCCTAACTTGGAGAAGCCAAACCATCGGTTTTATATTCCTCCTTCCTGTCTCTGTGTGTGTGTGTTAAGTCAGGAGAGCACATCCTGACCATAAAAGGAGATGTTCGTGTGTAAGTGTCTGGAAAAAAACTGCTTTAAGTCATAACTTAAATGTTGCCGTTGAGCTAGACAGGTAGTCTCTTCTCAAGGATAGGGCTATCACTTTTGCATTCCGAAGTCCCACTTAGGGCCTCTTTCCTACGAGAAGTGATCAATTCACCTACGAATATCAAACTAAGGGGCCTTATCTTATTATGAGCTCAAACTGAAATGCCACTATTTACTTAAACGTGGTGGTTTGCTTTCTCCAAGATGAATATGAACATTCACCATATGCAAAACATAATATGAGTTAATTAATTCACTTCACAACTAACCGCGTTCAAATACAATAGAATCGTAAAAATAAGTACTGTACAAGTACAATGATAATCATACGTCTTGCAACGCCCTTGTGAATGCTTGCTTTATTTGTATCTGTTCTGCGATTGTGTGATATAGAAAATGGATGGATGAGTGTAACAATTGACGGATTAAAAACATGATTATGTAATAAATACAAATAATAAATCTTGAATAAATACAATTAATTAAAGATGAATTTGATGTTTCGGTAACAGTCCAGAAGTCGTGGACCATTTCTCTGGATTCCTTCGGGTCACATTGACAATGTTCGGTTTCTGTGCAAATCGTGTTGTGCCCTCAAAGGAACGCCACTTTTAATAATCAGTTCATTTTGGAAGCTTATTTTTTTTAAAACAACTGACTATGAAAAAAATAGTAAACTTAGCAACATCCATCCATCACTGAGAGGTGAAATTGAAACAACGGTCACGTTGCTATGCTGCCTGCGATCAATACCCCTCCTACTACCTCAATAAGAAACACTATTACCGGATATGAAATGGAGTTCATCAAACCAATGTCTAATATTTGGAATTAATTAAGGTATTATTAATAATCGTCTGCTATCGGGCTTGATAGAGCCATTAAAACCACCAGCAGCAGCAGCAGCATTGGTAGAGTTAAACTAGTTAATTCAAGTCTTGGAATTGCCTCCATATGTATTTTACTCAAACACACACACACACACACAAACGCACACATGCACACACATCTACAAATACACCTTCTCCATTTACCAATAATAAGTATAATAATAATGCAAATCTCAATTTGTTCACCTTGAACTCTGAATTACTTTTGCATGATTAGGATTGGAATTTGTTATTTTCCCGAACGCCCGATACCACTGCGATACTCTATCAACAACATACAGCATATATTAAAAACAACTCTAATTATAGCTGGTGCATTTATTTACCGAGCCCGCTAACAGTGAGAGGCTGCTTAAAAACTTATTACAAACAACAATTACAAGTTTTTAAAGGATCTTTGCCTCCAGCCATAGCTGTGGATGCCAACTTAATACATCATATAAAACGTGAAATAAAACACGTATCTCCCCAATTACTTTTGTATTACCGTAACCATGTGAGAGTTGGACGTACCCATGCCTTGGGCATTAATACACCCCCATACCATCACAGATGCTGGCTTTTGAACTTAGCGCCTACAACAATCCGGATGGTTCTTTTCCTCTTTGTCCCGGAGAACACGACGTCCACAGTTTCCAAAAACAATTTGAAATGTGGACTCGTCAGACCACAGAACACTTTTCCACTTTGCATCGGTCCATCTTAGATGAGCTCGGACCCAGCAAAACTGGCGGCGTTTCTTGGTGTTGTTGACAAATGGCTTTGGCTTTGCATAGTAGAGTTTTAACTTGCATTACAGATGTAGTGCCGAACTGTAGTTACTGACAGTGGTTTTCTGAAGTGTTCCCGGTGATATCCTTTACACACCGATGTCGGTTTTTGATGCAGTACCACCTGAGGCATCGAAGGTCACGGGCTTAGCCGCTTACGTGCAGTGATTTCTCCAGATTCTCTGAACCTTTTGATGATATTACGCACCGGAAATGGTGAAATCCCTAAATTCCTTGCAATAGCTCGTTGAGAAATGTTGTTCTTAAACTG
>NC_084735.1:27147468-27179968 GCF_033978785.1 Entelurus aequoreus | reverse complement strand
GTCACTGCGATATGATTGGGACTATGAAATCGCAGTATCGTCAGACATTGAACCCCGCCTCCCTGTCTTCTCGGAAGGGAGGCCTGAGGCGTTAATGGATCTCCCCATGCCACCGCGCGCCCGTGGCGCGCCAAAATCTGCCGCCTTAGCCCGGAGGTGTAGCTTGGACCAATTGTTTATGCCTTATTGAGGTGGAAATATTTGCAGATAAGTTGTATCTTTTATTCTGTTTATTTGTATAGATCCCCATTAGCAGTTAGACGTTTTGTACATCGTTGACTAGGGTTGTCCCGATACCAATATTTTTATGTATGTATTTTGATACTTTTCTAAATAAAGGGGACCACAAAATGTGGCATTATTGGTTTTATTTTAACAAAAAATCGTACGGTACATTAAACACACGTTTCTTATTGCAATCGAAGAACTATGTTGGCCTTAAATAAAATAGTGAACATACAAGACAACTTGTCTTTTAGTAGAAAGTAAGCAAACAAAGGCTTCTAATTAGTCTGCTGACGTATGCAGTAACATATTGTGTCATTTTCCATTCTGTTATTTTGTCTAAATTATAAAGGACAAGCGGTAGAAAATGAACTATTAACCTACTTGTTTTTACTGTTAATATCTGCTTATTTTGTGTTTTAACATGTTCTATTTACACTTCTGTTAAAATGTAATAATCCCTTCCCGTATATTACCAAACAGTAGCCCGGGCGTTTATTTCACAAAATCGATTTTGGAGACAGGCGTTTAAAAGAAGCAGGCGGTTATTTGCACAAGGCTTTTATTTATTTTTGCACCAGCCTGCACCAGGCCATTATTTGGTTACAATGGTTACTGTCCAGTATTTTTTTTCGTACAAAAAACTTTAAATGTAAAAGCTATTGTAAACATACTAACAAAAAAACAAGAGATCAACATAAGGTAGATCTATCAAAAGACAAGAGATCAACAAGGCCTCAACATGGCAGTAGTGCAACAATTGTCAAATAGAATACCAATACTAAAAATAAATAAACTTTTTAAATAAAGCAGCCTATCGGGAAAAATGAAATTATGGTACCAAGTACTCAAGTATAAAACCCACCATTAAAACAGAACAATAATACTGTCACTTAAATAAAATAAAGGCTACAGTACTCCAAGTTTTAAATAAAGCAGCATACAGGAAACATAAAATTATGGTACCAAGTACTCTATAAAACCATCAAAACAATAATACTGCAGCAAACGCAACCCCAGTAGCATTTTAATCTAAATTATGCAAATAACAGCCCATGGGCAGCTATTTGGACATAGGCGGTTATTAGGAAGAGGCGGTTAATTCACAAAATGGGGTGAGACCCCGGGCGGCTATTAGGACATGGGCGGTTATTTGCCCAAGGGCGTTTATTTGGTAATATACGGTATTCTTCTGTTGTTTGGATGCTTTACATTAGTTTTGGATCATACCACAAATTTAGGTATCGATCCGATACCAAGTCGTTACAGGATCATACATTGCTCATAATTTAAGTCCTCATGTGTCCAGGGACGTATTTCCGAAATTTTAAAACACAACATACATTTTAGAAAAAGGAAGAAAGATTTTGTGACGATAAAAAAAATTGATGTAATTATTGTAGTATCGACTAGATACGCTCTTGTACTTGGTATCATTACAGTGGATGTCAGATCCACCCACACGTGTCGTTGTCCCTCCTCCTGGCCCCCTTCCGCCCGTCCCGGGTTTTTGAACAGGGGGAGACCGACAACCCGGAACTCTTTCTCCCAGTGGTGGACGGCTCTGGCAGCCGCCTAGTGGGGGGGGGGGGCTACTACCGGCAGCGGTGCAGTGAAGCACACGCTTTATGTTGTGGAACGTTTTGTATGCAAGACTAGTTCATATTCTGTTTGTATGAGATTAAAACTCATTTTACCTGCTCCTCGCTCTCCTGGTTCCTGCATCTTGGGGTCACAAAAACGTCAGCCATGCGAGTTCCTAACAGGCGCATCCTGAGGAGACAGTCAGAAAGCGGCTTGAAGACGGTCTTTAAAATAAATCTATTTGACCAAAGCACTAACATTACATGTTATGAAGTGTTTTAAATGTAGAACAATATCATAATATTTCCCCTTCAAGGGTAACAAGTGTTCTGAATTTGTAAGCCATTTTGTAAACGACTACTGGACAAATCCTGAGGACATCAGTAGTGGTATAAAAAGTATTCTCACCCTAAGTTTAGCTGTCTTACTCTAGAGAAGACTATATAGGCGAGCGCTGTTTACTAACATTTCCATACCACATTCTGAAAGCCATGGTGGTGAGATACTTAAAATAAGTGTGACAACTGATGTATTTTAATCTGGTCTTGTCATACTCGTTGCTTTATTACAAGTGAGCGTCATTATACAGGACTGCAGTACCTGGAGGAGGGCAATTTAAAAAAAATGAGGCACTCCTAACTTGGAGAAGCCAAACCATCGGTTTTATATTCCTCCTTCCTGTCTCTGTGTGTGTGTGTTAAGTCAGGAGAGCACATCCTGACCATAAAAGGAGATGTTCGTGTGTAAGTGTCTGGAAAAAAACTGCTTTAAGTCATAACTTAAATGTTGCCGTTGAGCTAGACAGGTAGTCTCTTCTCAAGGATAGGGCTATCACTTTTGCATTCCGAAGTCCCACTTAGGGCCTCTTTCCTACGAGAAGTGATCAATTCACCTACGAATATCAAACTAAGGGGCCTTATCTTATTATGAGCTCAAACTGAAATGCCACTATTTACTTAAACGTGGTGGTTTGCTTTCTCCAAGATGAATATGAACATTCACCATATGCAAAACATAATATGAGTTAATTAATTCACTTCACAACTAACCGCGTTCAAATACAATAGAATCGTAAAAATAAGTACTGTACAAGTACAATGATAATCATACGTCTTGCAACGCCCTTGTGAATGCTTGCTTTATTTGTATCTGTTCTGCGATTGTGTGATATAGAAAATGGATGGATGAGTGTAACAATTGACGGATTAAAAACATGATTATGTAATAAATACAAATAATAAATCTTGAATAAATACAATTAATTAAAGATGAATTTGATGTTTCGGTAACAGTCCAGAAGTCGTGGACCATTTCTCTGGATTCCTTCGGGTCACATTGACAATGTTCGGTTTCTGTGCAAATCGTGTTGTGCCCTCAAAGGAACGCCACTTTTAATAATCAGTTCATTTTGGAAGCTTATTTTTTTTAAAACAACTGACTATGAAAAAAATAGTAAACTTAGCAACATCCATCCATCACTGAGAGGTGAAATTGAAACAACGGTCACGTTGCTATGCTGCCTGCGATCAATACCCCTCCTACTACCTCAATAAGAAACACTATTACCGGATATGAAATGGAGTTCATCAAACCAATGTCTAATATTTGGAATTAATTAAGGTATTATTAATAATCGTCTGCTATCGGGCTTGATAGAGCCATTAAAACCACCAGCAGCAGCAGCAGCATTGGTAGAGTTAAACTAGTTAATTCAAGTCTTGGAATTGCCTCCATATGTATTTTACTCAAACACACACACACACACACAAACGCACACATGCACACACATCTACAAATACACCTTCTCCATTTACCAATAATAAGTATAATAATAATGCAAATCTCAATTTGTTCACCTTGAACTCTGAATTACTTTTGCATGATTAGGATTGGAATTTGTTATTTTCCCGAACGCCCGATACCACTGCGATACTCTATCAACAACATACAGCATATATTAAAAACAACTCTAATTATAGCTGGTGCATTTATTTACCGAGCCCGCTAACAGTGAGAGGCTGCTTAAAAACTTATTACAAACAACAATTACAAGTTTTTAAAGGATCTTTGCCTCCAGCCATAGCTGTGGATGCCAACTTAATACATCATATAAAACGTGAAATAAAACACGTATCTCCCCAATTACTTTTGTATTACCGTAACCATGTGAGAGTTGGACGTACCCATGCCTTGGGCATTAATACACCCCCATACCATCACAGATGCTGGCTTTTGAACTTAGCGCCTACAACAATCCGGATGGTTCTTTTCCTCTTTGTCCCGGAGAACACGACGTCCACAGTTTCCAAAAACAATTTGAAATGTGGACTCGTCAGACCACAGAACACTTTTCCACTTTGCATCGGTCCATCTTAGATGAGCTCGGACCCAGCAAAACTGGCGGCGTTTCTTGGTGTTGTTGACAAATGGCTTTGGCTTTGCATAGTAGAGTTTTAACTTGCATTACAGATGTAGTGCCGAACTGTAGTTACTGACAGTGGTTTTCTGAAGTGTTCCCGGTGATATCCTTTACACACCGATGTCGGTTTTTGATGCAGTACCACCTGAGGCATCGAAGGTCACGGGCTTAGCCGCTTACGTGCAGTGATTTCTCCAGATTCTCTGAACCTTTTGATGATATTACGCACCGGAAATGGTGAAATCCCTAAATTCCTTGCAATAGCTCGTTGAGAAATGTTGTTCTTAAACTGTTGAACAATTTGCTCCCGCATTTGTTCACAAAGTGGTGACCCTCGCCCCATCCTTGTTTGTGAATGACTGAGCATTTCATGGAAGCTGCTTTTATACCCAATCATGACACCCACCTGTTCCCAGTTGTGGGATGTTCCAAATAAGTGTTTGATGAGCACTCCTCAAATTTCTCAGTCTTTTTTGCCACTTGTGCCAGTTTTTTTTAAACTTGTTGCAGGTATCAATAACCAAACGAGCTAATATTTGCAAAAAATAACAAAGTTTTCCAGTTCGAACGTTAAGTATCTTGTCTTTGCAGTCTATTCAATTGAATATAGGTTGAAAAGGATTTGCAAATCATTGTATTCTGTTTTTATTTACAATTTACACACCGTGATGCATATATATATATATATATATATATATATATATATATATATATATATATATATATATATATATATATATATATATATATATATATATATATATATATATATATATATATATATATATATCACGGTGTGTGTGTGTGTGTGTATATGTATATATATATATATATATATATATATATATATATATATATATATATATATATATATATATATACATATACACACAAGCTCACAATTTCCAAGCTCACTTCGGTATATATATATATATATATATATATATATATATATATATATATATATATATATATATATATATATATATATATATATATATATATATATATATATATATATATATATATATATATATATATACCGAAGTGAGCTTGGAAATATTAAACAATTTAGTAAAACTTTGTCCATATATACAATATATTGTACAATACCTGAAGTACACATTTCTAGAATTAGAACAGCCAACTTTTATTTTGTATTTTCAGAATATTTGGGGAATATTCTTCCTCTCCCAAATTTGTCACTACGGAAACATTGCTTTCAATTATGAATTAAAAAAAAATTATGTTAACCTTTTAATATACTTACTTCCCCTCTGTAAATTTTTTTTTTTTTTAATAATCATTGAGGTTTTTGACAACAAAATGTGACGATCTGTCACATTCACGTCGGGTTGTGTTTCCTTGGTTGGTGTTTATTTCCTGTCAGCGCTCTTATTTTGGTTCCATTTCTTGCTTGTCTCCCTGAGTGATGTTTCCCCTCACCTGCTGCTGATTGGAAGCCTGGCCACACCTGTTGCCAATCAGCTGGCTGCTATTTATGCCTCCCTCGCCCTCCAGTGAGGGCTTGATGATTGGTTTCCCGGTATCCTGTTTCCTTGTTCCTGTTTTCCTGTCTACTACTATCCTATTAAAGTCATGTTTTCCTGTAACACGCCTGCCATCTCTGCATCTTTGGGTTCAAGACCAACAGCATAAGACACAATATCCATTAAAAAAAAATGTTTTTAATGGATTTTCACTTGTGCCAGATAAATATGTCAAAAATAAGTGCATGAAAAATTTAACTCAATATAACGCTGAATTAGTGGGAGCCCTGGGCTTCTTTCTTTTGAAGTGAATTAATTAACCCATATCATGTTCTACATATGGTGAATGTTTATATTCAACTTGGAGAACCACCAGGTTTAAGTAAATAATGCTTGAGAACGAAACTTAGTTGGACATTCGCATGTGGACTGGAATTAGCTCTCTCACAAGAAGAAGCAATAAAACCAGGCTTCGGAATGCAAAAGTTATAGCTCTATCCTGGAGTAGAGATTCCATGTTTATCTTAAACGTCAACCTACAAGTAATGATATACATCTGTTGTCTTCCCGGTCACTTACACACGAACATCTCCTTACATGGTCAGGTTGTCCTCTCCTGACTTAGCACACACCCAGACAGAGAAAGAAGGAATATATAACTGACGGTTCGGCTCCTCCAAGTTAGGAGTCCTTCATTTTTCGACCGGAGTTCCTCCAGGTACTGCAGACCTTTTTAATGACACTCGCTTGTAATTAAAGGCCTACTGAAACCCACTACTACCGACCACGCAGTCGGATAGTTTATATATCAATGATGAAATCTTAACATTGCAACACATGCCAATACGGCCGGATTAACTTATAAAGTGCAATTTTAAATTTCCCGCAAAACTTCCGGTTGAAAACGTCTATGTATGATGACGTATGCGCGTGACGTCAATCGTTGAAACGGAAGTATTCGGACACATTGTATTCAATACAAAAAGCTCGGTTTTCATCGCAAAATTCCACAGTATTCTGGACATCTGTGTTGGTGAATCTTTTGCAATTTGTTTAATGAGCAATGAAGACTGCAAAGAAGAAAACTGTAGGTGGGATCGGTGTATTAGCTGGCTGCAGCAACACAACCAGGAGGACTTTGACTTGGATAGCAGACGCGCTATCCGACGCTAGCCGCCGACCGCACGGATGATCGGGGGAAGTCCTTCGTCGCTCCGTCGATCGCTGGAACGCAGGTGAGCACAGGTGTTGATGAGCAGATGAGGGCTGGCTGGCGTAGGTGGATAGATAATGTTTTTAGCATAGCTCTGTGAGGTCCCGTTGCTAAGTTAGCTTCAATGGCGTCGTTAGCAACAGCATTGTTAAGCTTCGCCAGGCTGGAAAGCATTAACCGTGTAGTTACAGGTCCATGGTTTAATAGTATTGTTGATTTTCTGTCTATCCTTCCAGTCAGGGGTTTATTTATTTTGTTTCTATCTGCAGTTAAGCCCGATGCTATCACGTTAGCTCCGTAGCTAAAGTGCTTCGCCGATGTATTGTCTTGGAGATAAAAGTCACTGTGAATGTCCATTTCGCGTTCTCGACTCTCATTTTCAAGAGGATATAGTATCCGAGGTGGTTTAAAATACAAATCCGTGATCCACAATAGAAAAAGGAGAGAGTGTGGAATCCAATGAGCCAGCTTGTACCTAAGTTACGGTCAGAGCGAAAAAAGATGCGTCCACTCTAGTCCTTCACTCTGACATTCCTCATCCACAAATCTTTCATCCTGGTTCAAATTAATGGGGTAATCGTCGCTTTCTCGGTCCGAATTGCTCTAGCTGCATTGAAAACAATAGGAAAATGTGAGGAGCCTTTCAACTGACTACGTCACGCTACTTCCGGTAGGGGCAAGGCTTTTTTTATCAGCGACCAAAAGTTGCAAACTTTATCGTCGATGTTCTCTACTAAATCCTTTCAGCAAAAATATGGCAATATCGCAAAATGATCAAGTATGACACATAGAATGGATCTGCTATCCCCGTTTAAATAAAAAAAATTCATTTCAGTAGGCCTTTAAGCAACTTTTTGTTCAGCAAAGCGTCTCCGATGTCTCTTTTGATCCAGCCGCACTGCCCTGATGCCCTTCTGCCCGGCAGGGAGTGACAAGACAAGAAATACACTTCACTTTGCAATGAGATGCAGATGGAAATCAGCCTTTGGCTACAATCTGTCCCATTTATACTTTATATGTTCATTACAAGCGGTAGACAATGGATGGATGTTCATTAATGTGCATCGTATCATGTCACAACGTTTTTAAAAAATGGCAACTTCCTATGAGGAGTTTTATTGTGCATCTATAAATAAGCTTATTGGTGTGTCTAGTGGGACAGTTAAGTCGGAAAAAATGCATTTGTTTATAAATTATTTAATGTTTCTCTGCGTCACGGTGGTTGAGTACCACTGGTTTAGATGGTAAAACTTACACTGCACCCCCTAGTGGGCGCCACCTTGTGCCTCCAAACTAAACAATGCTCGAGTTACCATGGCAACAGGAGCCTTAAATATAAACATCTGACCCGGGTGCGCCGACCCTCGCTCCGAATAAAGGCGGCCTGGTTCGGAAGCGCTGGTCTGCGAGAAATAAAGTGGCGCAGCAGACAATAGAAAGCACTGCTGTTGAATCATTAATGTGCATCCAGATTGATGCTACACTCACAGGTGGCATCCCATAGTAAAAAGCAGAATACATGAAGGAAACCGGGGAGCCACAACAAATGCTAATTTAGTCACATGACCAGAACTACACTCCCAACAACACAGCTCATTATATTTCCTCATTTCCGCCAGCACGCGCCATTAATCGACTTCACTTCACTCGTCGGTGTCTCCTGCCTGCCGTTAAATGAAATTAAGGCAAGGAGTGCATTAATAAAGACGTCTGCCGGCTCCATCCCTGTCCCGCGCTAAGGCTGTGAGCGGCGTCATGGCAACCGACTGCAGGCATCGTTCAACATCCGATCTGTCAGCCTGGACTATATTGTTGGATTTTGACACACCGTCTTGCAGAATGACGCCGCAAATTGTCACAGCTGCGTCAGATTTCTGGGATTTTAATTAATTTTTCAATTAAACATGTCTGCACTCTGTAAAATGACTATTAACCCCCATAACAGACATTTTACTGTGGTCATATTTTAATAACTGCGCACTCATTGTCTTCGTGCACCTGCACAATCATAATGACTTCCGTTACAAGCCTTGCTGTCTGTTCGCAGCTATCCATTGACTAATACAATAATCAGATTTATATTCTAAATACAATAAAACATTAGTAATATTATACTGCAACTATTAAAATACAGTACCGTACTGTGTCAGATATTGTCAACTAAACCAGAATATAAACTGGTAAAACCTGAAAAAAATGTAGGACTATGATAAATAAATAAAACATTTGATGAAGTACATAAAATAATGACATATAAGACAAAATATTAATAATATGATGTTATCAGTTAAACAATAAAACCATTCAAATCAAGAAAAAAAATGTAACCTCATAAATTAATAACAATTATACAAATAATTACAATTAAATGTCCTATCTGACATTCTTAAATAAAAAAAATGAATTCAGGACTGTAATAAATACATTAAAATGCAAACAAAAATGATGCCAGGTTCTCTCATGAAAACTATTACTAGTTTCCGGTATTTTGTTTATTTCCTGTCCAGCTCTTTTAAATGTTTTCAAATTTGAGTTTGCCTCTTTCTTGTCACTATTTCTGTCTGAGCGCTGATGCTTGTTTTCATTGTGCTTTTTACTTCCATGCTGCATAGCATTCTATATGCTTCCTGTGCACTTCCCTGCTCCACAATTTGTGTTTTTGTCATTCAAAAAATTTTCAACTGCACTTCGCCTGCCGTCTCCGCATCCTGCGCTCCAGCCCAACATCACCCACAATGAAACGTAACCAATGAGATATTAAAAAAGATACTATTGCTACTAGTATTGATGATTATAATAATAATAATAGTTTAATATCTGATATTATCTAGTAAACCTGAAAATAATTACATACAACTTGATAAATAAAGATATAAATTAATTATCTATTCAAAAAATAAAATATACTGTCCTACTGCTACTATGATATCTAATATTGTCTATTAAAACATACAATTATTACCTCATAGGACCTCATAAATGACAACATTTAGGGCTGTGATAAATTGCTAAAACATTTTTTCAAATATACTACTACAAATGCCAACAATAATTCAATATTTGTTGTTGTTTAATAAACCATAACATATTTACCATATACAACCTAATAAGATTGGGGTGCCCAAACTTTTTGACTCGGGGGCCGCATTGGTTTAAATATATTTATATATATACACATATATATATATATATATATATATATATATATATATATATATATATATATATATATATATATATATATATATATATATATATATATATATATATATATATATATATATATATATATATATATATATATATATATATATATATATATATATATATATATATATATATATATATATATATATATATATATATATAATATATATATATATGTTTCCCTGCTCGTCAAGGGAATTTATAAAATAATAAACCTGGAAACCTGCGAAACAGGCTTGTAGGGATGATATAGCCTATGTGTATTTTCCTGACCTAACGTATATTCCGCTCTACCCCGGTATTGAGCACTGTATAACGGATAAACCACACTGGGGCGCAAGCAATGTCACGTTATCAATGGGAAAATGCATTTTTAGACAACATGATTGGCCAGAGTACCTAGGGGATCCCGAGAGTAACAGGCGGTAGAAAATGGATTGGAAATGACTAGAGATGTCCGATAATGGCTTTTTTGCCGATATCCGACATTCCGATATTGTCCAACTCTTAATTACCGATTCCGATATCAACCGATACCGATACATACAGTCGTGGAATTAACACATTATTATGCCTAATTTTGTTGTGATGCCCCGCTGGATGCATCAAACAATGTAACAAGGTTTTCCAAAATAAATCAACTCAAGTTATGGCAAAAAATGCCAACATGGCACTGCCATATTTATTATTGAAGTCACAAAGTGCATTATTTTTTTTAACCTGCCTCAAAACAGCATTTTGGAATTTGGGACATGCTCTCCCTGAGAGAGCATGAGGAGGTTGAGGTGGGCGAGGTTGGAGGGGGGGGGTTGAGGTGGGGGGTGTAGGGGGTAGCGCGGGGTGTATATCGTAGCGTCCCGGAAGAGTTAGTGCTGCAAGGGGTTCTGGGTATTTGTTCTGTTGTGTTTATGTTATGTTACGGGGCGTGTTTGTCATTCTTGTTTGGTGTGGGTTCACAGTGAAGGCGCATATTTATAACAGTGTTAAAGTTGTTTATACACCCACCCTCAGTGTGACCTGTATGTCTGTTGACCAAGTATGCCTTGCATTTACTTGTGTGTGTGAAAAGCCGTAGATATTATGTGACTGGGCCGGCACGCAAAGGCAGTCCCTTTATGTCACATGGTGTTGGTGACGAAACCCAAGATGCAGAGAAGGCAGGCTTGGTGCGGGAAAACACTTTAATGTCGAAAATAAATGTAAAACACAAACCAGGAACTAGAACTAGCCAAACTGAAAACAGGAACCAGCAAACAGAAAAACTGGAAACAGCTAATGGCTAACAAGATGTAGCTAACAGGAAAACATGAAACAAAAGAGCTAGGAGACAGCAAACTGTTAATAGCTATAAGGAACAGCTGACCGCTATGACGACAGCGACTAGGACAGGTAGTAATCGGTGATTGCGGGGAACTGCACGAGATGGCGGGGGTCCACGCGACCTCTCCCCGGTCCCGGACGGCCGAGGACGCGCCATACACAGGATTTAGAGGCGCCTTTACACAAACATTTTCGTTATTCTCTTTCTCTTTGTCTTCAAAAAAGCCCGCCAAAAGGAAACCCAACCCATCCCCCAGCAACCCTACCTGGCCTCCTCCTTCCTCTCCCTCCCCTCCCCCTTTCTCTCCCTCCCCCTTCACCTGGAGGACGATCAATATGCCTCTCTCTCCTCTCTCTCCTTGCTCTTCAACTGCAACAGCAATAATAACCAACAATTTTTCTGGTCAGTACCACAACACAGCGGACTCTGATGCTCTTTTTGGTTCCAGTGGACTACACATCATCCACCTTAATGTGAACAGCCTCTCTGGAGCCAAACTCGACCAAATCAGAGAAATGTTCCTCAACACGAAGGTAAAAATCTTGTGTTTCTCGGAAACCAAATTTGATCAAAGTATTTCTGACTCAGAGATAGAAATACAAAACTTTTCGGTTATCAGAAATGATAGGAATAAACACGGTGGGGGCGTTTGTATGTATATTCACCAGGATATTAAATACATAACTCGCACTGATCTTAACCACAATAACCTGGAATCTGTGTGGGCGGAAATCAAATTTAAAAATGCTAAGCCGGTACTAATAGGGACTGTTTATAGACCCCCTAATCAGAGTGATTTCTATGGGGCTTTGGAAGAATGCTTGGCGGGGACAGACAACATGGAGAAAATTATAACTGGGGATCTGAACACAGATATTCAACGCAAAGATGCGCCTGTCTTCAGATCCTTCAGCAAGTTTTGTAATCTGCACGGTCTTTCCCAGCTAATAGCGCTACCCACAAGGGTGTGTGATTCCACCCAATCAACCATAGATCTCATTCTCACTTCAGACCGGCCTAAAATAAAAAATAGTGGGGTCATGATCTGTGGTCTTAGCGACCACTATCTAACCTTCTGCACCCGTAAAATAGCTAAACCTAAAGCCAATGGCCACATAACAGCCCAATCCAGATCCCTCAAAAAATACTCCAATGACAATTTCAATTTAAAATTAGATGAGTGGGACTGGTCCCCTGTGCTCGCGAGCAACCTGGTCGATGTCGCTTGGGATCGCTTCAAAACGGCGTTCCTAAAGATACTAAATGACATGGCTCCCGTGAAAACAGTCAGGATCAAAGCCCGCTCGGAACCATGGATGAATCCGGACCTATTAGCTGCCATAAAAGACAGAGACAGGAAATACTCTGAATACCAAAAATGTAAAACAGAAGTAGATAAACAACCCAATAATATCAACCTCAAATTACTCCTTTCAACTCTCAAAAAGCAATGCAATAAATTAAGAAATAAGTCAACCAACCTGACTAAATCCTTAAAAAAAAATTACATTAACGACAAAATAGAGGAAAACACGAATAAGCCACGTGAGCTCTGGAAAATTCTCAACAACCAGCTTCCTGGTTGCAGCCAGAAACTTAAAACAAGACTCACCAACATCAGCATCAAGGAGGGTGACTCCCTCATTACAGACAAAATGGAGGTAGCTAGCAGACTTAACGCCTTTTTCACCAGCATAGCTGCAACTCTTGTCAACAAGCTGTCCCACCACTCTGGTCGCTTTGGTGTAGAACACATTAAAGCCTTCTACAGAAAGCTAGGAGTATCCAACAATGATTTCAAATTAGAAATGGTCACAGCTGATGAGGTGTTTAAAAAATTGAGCGCGCTCCACCCTAACAAGGCCACCGGCCTTGATAATATTCCCTCCAGATTCCTCAGGGACTCTGCCTCCATCATTGCCCCGATCATCACGCACATAATAAACCTATCAATTACACAAGGCCAAGTACCAAAAGATTTTAAGATAGCAAGAGTAACTCCCCTCTTTAAAAAAGGAAGCAAATTGGAACCTGGCAACTACCGACCTGTTTCTATTCTCAGCTCCATTTCGAAAGTAATGGAGAAAATAGTTTATGAACAGGTCGATAGTTACCTTGCCACTAATAAACTCATGTACAAATTCCAATCCGGCTTCAGAACTAACCACTCCACTGACACATGCCTTCTCTATCTGACCGACCACATCAAACATGAGGTGGACGCGGGCAAATACTGCGGCATGGTCATGCTGGACCTTCAGAAGGCCTTTGACACCGTTAACCACGCTATACTGTTGGATAAGCTCAGAGCAATCGGATTTAACAAAACCTCTTGGAGCTGGATGCAGTCTTACTTGGAGGGGAGGGAGCAGGTGGTAGAGGTGAACGGCACCGTGTCCCCCCCCCCCTCTCGGTGAGCTGTGGAGTCCCCCAAGGCAGTATATTGGGACCTTTACTGTTCCTAATATACATAAACGACATGTCATCGGCATGTGACTGTGAATTGTTTTTGTTTGCGGATGACTCTGCCCTGCTGGTATCCGGCAAGGACAAGTCACAGGTGGAGAAAATCCTCAGTGCTGAGCTCTGTAGAACTTGCACCTGGCTCGCTGACAACAAGCTATCCATCCACTTGGGTAAAACAGAATCCATCCTGTTTGGGTCCCACATCAAACTTAAGAGAGTCAATCACTTCACCATAAAAGTAGGTGACAGTGTCATCACCAGGAAAGATGAGGTCACCTACCTAGGTTCCATTCTAGAGGCTAACCTTTCCTGTGATAAAATGGCAACCAAGGTAATCAAAAAGGTTAACCAACGAACGAGATTTCTCTACAGAATTTCCTCTCTGGTCAACAAAAGCACCTTGAGGATTCTGGCGGGAACTCTCGTTCAACCCTTTTTCGATTACGCATGCACCTCCTGGTACCCTAGCACCTCCAAAACCCTCAAATCTAAACTCCAAACATCTCAGAACAAGCTAGTCAGGTTACTTCTAGACCTCCACCCCAGATCCCACCTCACTCCTACCCACTTCTCTAAAGTGGGCTGGCTCAAGGTGGAGGACAGAGTTAAACAACTTGCACTGAGCCTAGTCTATAAAATCCGCTACACCTCCCTGATACCGAAGTACATGTCAAACTACTTCCTTAACGTAAATGACCGCCATAACCACAACACCAGGGGGTGCACCACTAACCACGTTAAACCCAGATTCCGAACTAACAAAGGTCTTAACTCATTCTCTTTCTATGCCACATCAATGTGGAATGCGCTCCCAACAGGTATAAAAGAAAGGGCATCTCTATCCTCCTTCAAAACCGCTATAAAAGTTCACCTCCAGGCAGCTACAACCCTAAACTAACACCCTCCCCGGATTGCTAATAATCAAATGTAAACAATCAAATGCAGATTCTTTTTCTTATGCCTTCTGATCTCTCTCTCTCTCTCTCTCTCTCTATGTCCACTACCCCCCCCACCCCCCCACCCCACCCCCCCTCCACACCCCTGATTGTAAATAATGTAAATAATTCAATGTGATTATCTTGTGTGATGACTGTATTATGATGATAGTATATATGATAGTATATATCTGTATCATGAATCAATTTAAGTGGACCCCGACTTAAACAAGTTGAAAAACTTATTCGGGTGTTACCATTTAGTGGTCAATTGTACGGAATATGTACTTCACTGTGCAACCTACTAATAAAAGTCTCAATCAATCAATCAATCAGTTATGACAACGACAAGTATTAATGACAATACATCGACAATCAATACTCCAGCCCTGACTGGAGGTCAAGGCAGGTCTAAATAGCAGCTGGCTGATTGACACCAGGTGTGGCCAGGTGCCAATCAGCCACAGCTGAGGGGAACAGCACTCAGGGAGACTAGCAGGAAACTGAACCAAAATAAGAGCGTTTACAGGAAATAAAGACAGAGGGAAAACCAAAACATAACTAAACTGTCAGGGACAAGCCTGACACTTTAAGGTTTATTGGCGCTCCGTACGTCCGTGTACACAGCGGCGTTTCAAAAAGTTATACATTTTACTTTTTGAAAACGATACCGATAATTTCTGATATTACATTTTAAAGCATTTATCGGCCGATAATATTGGCACTCCGATATTATCGGACATTCTTAGAAAGGACAGATGTAAAAAAAGTATAATAAATTAAAAAAGTGGGGACCACTGTGATAAATGATCGAATTCACGACTATAATAAATGAATAAATCTGACATCTGATATTGAGATAATTATCATATGCAACTTTTATACATTTTATGTTGGAAGTGTTGTTTTTGTATTCTTTTTTAGCACACTCAAAATTCACTTGGAAAGTAGGAGGTGGGCGTGGTTACGAGGGAGCTGGGTGGGCGTGGTCCTGCCCCCTCGTATGCGCGCGCACTCGGGCAAGTGCCGCTGAATGGAGGGGAGGGAGACGCTGCAGGTAGTCAGCGGCAGTAACAGCAGCATCAGCGCTTCCGGGAAGAGGAAGAAGAAAAGGAAGAAAAAGAAGAAGAAAAGGTCCAAATTAGCGCACCTGGGACGACAACTGTCTCCACAAAGTGAATATCGCGGGCGTCGACGCCATGGGCTCGCACTGGAAGAACACGTAACTCTCTTGAAGAAAAGAACTCTGAACACAACCGCGGGGATGTTGTGAGATAGTCACGCCAAAGTGGATTATTATTGTTGTCATTTATGAAGATGATGATGATGATGATGATGATCGCGACGTGTTCTCTCAGCATCGTAACGGTGGTGCTGTCCAACTTGCACCTGTCCACGGGCAGCAACCGACATGCGGTGTACTGGAACAGCTCCAACATACTGTAAGTGCACACCCCCTCCTTTATTTACATACACGCCTGCGTGTGCGTGTGCGTGTGCGTGTTGTGCTAGTGGTCCTACATCCACCTCCATGACAGCTTTGTGCCTTTTGTTGCCTGCACTAAAAAGATGCGGGTAATGCAACATTGTGATAAGACCCTACTTTTCAACAATGGGGGACAAAGCCAGACAATAATAAAGGACTGCAGCACTTAAAAAATAAATAAAAAAAATTGTAGCCTGTATTGTTCAGTTGAAAATATATATATAATATTTGCCCACTATTTCCATACAGAGGCGCTTCAAATCTGTCTGATTGCCAGGGGCGTCTTTGTCTAGTCCCCCCCCCCCGGCCCCCAAGTATGTTTTTAATTGGGACATTTTATAATACTAAAATTGTATAATTTTTTTTCTTGTTTATGACCAAAAAGCACCAATACCATCCAACTTATTGATAATGGCTTTCAATCCTAAAATGAAGTATAAAAAAATAAGAGCATAATAAATCAATGCAAATTAATTTCCCCCCAAAATATATTAATTCTAGCCTGCACTATTACAGTAGAAAATGTAATACATTTTAAAGGGATTTTTTTGTGGTAATAAAAAGAGATTGTCTTGCAGGAGTGTTCCAAATATGTCACATGACAAAAGGGCGTGTCTTGTGCTTAGTTTTCAATGTAGAAAACTGAAGTTTAGTTGTGATGTATAGTCATTTTTTTCTGGTTTGTGATCAAACGTGCTCAAAAATGTTCCAAAACTGTACAATTGATTGACAACAAGGCTTTGATTCTTTGAATGAAATATGATAAAAGAGCAATTTTTTGTGCTGTAAAAAATAGGACCACAATAAATCAATAAAAACGTATCTTTTTAAATATATATTAATTGTAGTCTGCACTATTCCATTTTTTTTTTTAAATAAAAAATATTGGTTTGACTGGACATTATTTCCTTGCAGGAGTGCTCCAAATCTGTCACATGACACTGGGTGTGTCTTGTGCTTAGCCCCCTTCAAGCCCCCCAAATTATTTTTCAAATTAGAAAACGGAAGTTTAGTTGTGATGTATAGTCATTTTTTTCTGGTTTGTGATCAAAAATGGACAAGGACGTTCCAAAACTGTACAATTGATTGATAACATGGCTTTGATTCTTTGAATTAAATATGATAAAAGAGCATTTTTTTGTGCTGTAAAAAATAGGATCACAATAAATCAATAAAAACTTACTTTTTAAATATATATTAATTCTAGTCTGCACTATGCCATTATTATTTTTTTAATAAAAAAGATTGGGTTGACTGGACATTATTTCCTTGCAGGAGTGCTCCAAATCTGTATCATGACACTGGGCGTGTCTTGTGCTTAGCCCCCTTCAAGTCCCCCGAATTATTTTTCCAATTTAAAAAGCTGAAGTTTAGTTGTGATGTATAGTAATTTTTTTCTGGTTTGTGATCAAAAATGCTCAAAAATGTTCCAAAACTGTACAATTGATTGACAACATGGCTTTGATTCTTTGAATGAAATATGATAAAAGAGCAATTTTTTGTGCTGTAAAAAAAAGGACCACAATAAATTAATAAAAACGTATATTTTTAAAAATATATTAATTCTAGCCTGCACTATTCCATTTTTTTTTTTTAAATAAAAAATATTGATAAAAGAGCAGTTCTTTTGTGCCGTAAAAAAATAGAACCACAATAAATCAATGCAAACTTATTTAAAACAAAAATAATAATTCTTGTCTGTACTATAAACAATTTTTTTTTCTAATAAAAAAGATTGGGTTGACTGGACATTATTTCCTTGCAGGAGTTTCTCCAAATCTGTCACATGACACTGGGCGTGTCTTATGCTTAGCCCCCTTCAAGTCCCCCAAATGACTTTTCAATTTAGAAAATTAAAGTTTAGTTTTGATGTATAGTCATCTTTTTCTGGTTTGTGATCAAAAATGCACAAGGATGTTCCAAAACTGTACAATTGATTGATAACGTGGCTTTGAATCTTAGAATGAAAGATAATAAAAGAGCAGTTTTTTGTGCTGTAAAAAAATAGGACCACAATAAATCAATGCAAAGGTATTTAAAAAAAAAAAAAAAAAAAAATCTTGTCTGTACTATTAAAACATTTTTTTTCTAATAAAAAAGATTGGGTTGACTGGACATTATTTCCTTGCAGGAGTTTCTCCAAATCTGTCACATGACACTGGGCGTGTCTTGTGCTTAGCCCCCTTCAAGTCCCCCAAATGATTTTTCAATTTAGAAAACTGAAGTTTAGTTGTGATGTATAGTCATCTTTTTCTGGTTTGTGATCAAAAATGCACAAGGATTTTCCAAAACTGTACAATTGATTGATAACATGGCTTTGAATCTTAGAATGAAAGATAATAAAAGAGCAGTTTTTTGTGCTGTAAAAAAATAGGACCACAATACATTTGAAAAAATATGTATTAATTCGAGTCTGCACTATTACATTATTTATTTATTTTTAAATACAAAAGATTGGGTTGACTGGACATTATTTCCTTGCAGGAGTGCTCCAAATCTGTCACATAACAGTGGGCGTGTCCCCCTGAATATGTTTTCAATTGGGACAATTTAGAAAAATATAATTTTGTTTTGTTGTAGGGTGATTTTTTTCTTGTTTATGACCTTATATGGACAGACATTTTTGAAAACTGCACAATTGATTAATACTTGCTTTAAATCCCAGAATGAAGGAGAATAAAATAGCAGGTTTTCATGTGGTGAAAAAACAAGACCATATTAAATCAATGCAAAACTTTACTTTTTTTTGGGGAAATATTTCTACCCTGTACTATTCCGTTGAAATGAAAAAAAATGTTAGAGAAATGTTCAAAGGAATAGAAGAAGAATGGCTCAACTGGGCAATATTTTCTTGCAGAAGTGCTCCCAATCTGTCACATGACCCCCTTCAGGTCGCCCCAGGCATTTTAAATGTTGATTTAGGTCTGCCATTCTCCTCAAGTTAAGGCGTTCTATTGTTGTTCTGGTTGCTCATTGTCACACTGAAAGAGGTGTACTCGGTAACGTACGTTCGAGTCCCACCAATGGTACGCAGGCTCCATTTAGAGGTGCCTACAGTAAACACCAGATATTAAAATAAAAATAAAAAAATGACCTGAAACCCTTTTAAAGGTGTCCAGTCATGTGACTCCCTTTCACTTTAAGCTGCCATCTTTTGTGCAAGGCTCCTTAAGTATGCGAGACACACACCCTGCACACACACTCCTGGAGGTTGCTTAGCTCAGGTAAGTCTCGCGTCTCAACTTGCTGTGGGGCGCAGATCGATGTAGACGCGGGCCGCCTCCGTCTCCTCATTAGCAAATCCATGGTTCTCACATTCTTTTATCTCCTCTCCTCATGCGACCTCGCCGCGCCTCCTTCCACGTCCATCCATCCTCCATTTGTATTCGCCTCCTATCGCCTCCATCCATCTCATACTTGCTTATTTTCCTCCTTTTTTTTTTTTTTTCTTGCCGTGTCTTACCCAGACGGCCTGTCCTTCTCAATTCCCCCTTCTTTTAATTTCCTGCTTCTCATTACCAGAAGCTCCATCTGCTGCTGGTCATATCCCCAGCACTCAGCTGGGAGTACAAATGCAGCAGATGATTAGTATTAGGGCTTGAATGGAGGCTGCTTGTGCCACCCTGGTACTACCAAGTCATGGCCAAGAAATAATCACAAACACTGCGAACGCTAACAAATGCCCTTTAAGATCGAACAATTCAGAATAGTCACACAAAACACGCTTCAAACTTCAGTTCTTGCAACACTTAACCCTTTCTAACCCTAGATCAGTGGTTCTCAAAACAAACCCCAAAACTGTAAATCGTAAATAAAAACAGAATACAATGAATTGCAAATCCTTTTCAACTTATATTCAATTGAATAGACTGCAACGACAAGATACTTAACGTTCGAACTGGAAAGCTTTGTTATATTTTGCAATTATTAGCTCATTTGGAATTTGATGCCTGCAACATGTTTCAAAAAGGCTGGCACAAGTGGCAAAAAAAGACTGAGAAAGTTGAGGAATGCTCGTCAAACACTTATTTGGAACATCCCACAGGTGAACAGGCTGCGTGCCATGATTGGGTATAAAAGCAGCTTCCATGAAATGCTCAGTCATTCACAAACAAGGATGGGGCGAGGGTCACCACTTTGTGAACAAATGCGTGGCCAAATTGTTTAAGAACAACATTTGTCAACCAGCTATTGCAAGGAATTCAGGGATTTCACCATATACGATCAGTAATATCATCAAAAGCTACAGAGAATCTGGAGAAATCACTGCATGCCTGTGACCTTCGATCCCTCAGGCGGTACTGCATCAAAAGGCGATATCAGTGTGTAAAGGATATCACCACATGGGCCCAGGAACACTTCAGAAAACCGCTGTTAGTATCTACAGTTCGTTGCCTACATCTGTAAGTGCAAGTTAAAACTCTACTATGCAAAGCGAAAGCCATTTATCAACAACACCCAGAAACGCTGCCGGCCTCGCTGTGCCCGAGCTCAAAGTGGAAGCCTACTTTTTCTTCAGCACCTGCACTAAGCAAACTCGTCCAAAAATGGCGCCATGGCACAAACAATAACACACCTTTCTGTTTATGTTATTTTCTGCGCATGTCAAAGTATTCCTATTTAAGGTGTGATGCATGAAAATGCACGTCATAATCAGATGATTTTTTTTAGGGTCAGTGTACACAGCAAGATTCTAATCCGAATGATGATCAGATTAAACAAATGTTGTGCATTTGCACGTGGCTACAGACACGCTACGTTATGGTATGCTAGGCTATGGTACCCTATGCTATGTTATGCTATGCTATGTTATGCTATGCCATGTATGCTAAGTAATTGTTTATGTTATGTCACGTAATATGTTATGTTATGCTATGTAACGTAGCGTTAGGCTATGTAACGTTATGCTACATTACGATATGCTACATTACGTTACGCTATGTTATGCTATCTTATGCTAGGCTACATTGTGCTATGGGGTAGGCTAGGCTGTTAAATACATTGCCTGCGCTGTAAATGTATTTAAACAAATTAGCTGTGCTTTGTATTTGTGACAAGTTTTATTATGGCCTCAGTTTTACCGCGGAACAAACTATATCTATTACGTCAAACAGAAAAACTGAAGTCGGCTGTGAGAATGGCGAGGATCAGTTTTACATTCACGAAGAGTAAATTGTGTGTCTTTGTGTCATCTTATCTAACAATTTTAATTAGTCTTTTCTACCAGAGTGTCAAAAAGAGTCATTCATTACAGTCTTAGCACCATTTTGTGTCCGTAAATTAATTCACAGTTATATGGCAAAGTGATAAAAAAGTGTTTCTGCAATGAAATCATGCAAAAAAGTGACCCAGTTTGCAGGAAGCAGACAAATCCTGTGAGGTTTAGTCAGGAATAGACGTGGCCGTAAGGATTTTAAAGGCCTTCAGGTGGTCCTGCTAAAGTCCTGCCTTGTTTAACGCTACGGCGCCTTTCCTCACCTCGCTCTGTTTACGGATCCAAACTGAAGAGGAGGCTGGGAATCAAGGCCAGAGCAACGAGCGAGAAAGAGACCTTCAGGGCCAAACAGCAAGTCAGGGACTTAACGTTGGAGCCTGCAGCACACGGCGCAGATGGCTACCGCACAGCTGCAAGAAATGAGATCACTCGGACGCCAAGCTGTGAGCGTCAAAGTCATGGAAATGGCTTTTTGTGATAGCGCTTGGTCTAACGTGTCTAAAAGTGGGTTTGTCACACGGCAGATGTAATAAATCTCTTGCTGGCCGCAAGTATACCGTCGGTTTTAAAGTCTTCCTTTTTTTTGTAAAGCCAACATCTCCGTTATCCAAACTGCTTTGATTACCACACAGGTGTGTCACCAGCATACCCGCTACATAGTGCCGCTCTCAGTGGTGCGCCTGGCCAACTCGTTACAGATGTCCTCGCTAATGGCTGACTGCGGAGGGAACAACACACACACACACACACACCCACGCACGCAGGCCATTAAATCATCTTGCATCTAAGGCCATCTGCCAATTAGAGGGGGGAGATGTGGAACATCTTGAGAGCGTGCGAGCGCCACGGAGGCCTTGCCTTCCCACAAGCGGCCTTTCATGCTTTCCGCCACCTCCACCCCGACAGGTCTTTGACATGTCTTTCGTAATTGGGCGCACAGAGTCAACTGGGTTAAAACACCTGCTGACAGCTTGGCCACTCTATATTAAAGGCATTCTTTGCATGTTTATATTTAATACAGAGTGGCAAAACGTGTCCATCTTGGTCCATCGCCACGGCAAAGTCAACCCTGAGTTTGACATCAAGCAGGCCAGTCTCGTCTAGATATATAATGCACATCACGGTTTCCCATATATGGTGGGGTGCCACAAGTAAATTTAGGGACGCCACAAATAAAACAAAAAATAAGGGACATTTTTTATCTATCTATCTATCCATATATATACACATACCCCGTTTCCAGATGAGTTGGGAAATTGTGTTAGATGTAAATATAAACGGAATACAATGATTTGCAAATCATTTTCAACCCATATTCAGTTGAATATACTACAAAGACAACATATTTGATGTTCAAACTGATAAACATGTTTTATTTTGCAAATAATCATTAACTTTAGAATTTGATGCCAGCAACACGTGACAAAGAAGTTGGGAAAGGTGGCAATAAATACTGATAAAGTTGAGGAATGCTCATCAAACACTTATTTGGAACATCCCACAGGTGTACAGGCAAATTGGGAACAGGTGGGTGCCATGATTGGGTATACAAGTAGATTCCATGAAATGCTCAGTCATTCACAAACAAGGATGGGGCGAGGGTCACCACTTTGTCAACAAATGCGTGAGCAAATTGTTGAACAGTTTAAGAAAAACCTTTCTCAACCAGCTATTGCAAGGAATTTAGGGATTTCACCATCTACGGTCCGTATTATCATCAAAGGGTTCAGAGAATCTGGAGAAATCACTGCACGTAAGCAGCTAAGCCCGTGACCTTTGATCCTTCAGGCTGTACTGCATCAACAAGCGACATCAGTGTGTAAAGGATATCACCACATGGGGTCAGGAACACTTCAGAAACCCACTGTCAGTAACTGCAGTTGGTCGCTACATCTGTAAGTGCAAGTTAAAACTCTCATATGCAAGGCGAAAACCGTTTATCAACAACACCCAGAAACGCCGTCAGCTTCGCTGGGCCTGAGCTCATCTAAGATGGACTGATACGAAGTGAAAAAGTGTTCTGTGGTCTGACGAGTCCACATTTCAAATTTTTTTTGGAAACTGTGGACGTCGTGTCCTCCGGACCAAAGAGGAAAAGAACCATCCGGATTGTTATAGGCGCAAAGTTGAAAAGCCAGCATCTGTGATGGTATGGGGGTGTATTAGTGCCCAAGACATGGGTAACTTACACATCTGTGAAGGCGCCATTAATGCTGAAAGGTACATACAGGTTTTGGAGCAACATATGTTGCCATCCAAGCAACGTTACCATGGACGCCCCTGCTTATTTCAGCAAGACAATGCCAAGCCACGTGTTACATCAATGTGGCTTCATAGTAAAAGAGTGGGTACTAGACTGGCCTGCCTGTAGTCCAGACCTGTCTCCCATTGAAAATGTGTGGCGCATTATGAAGCCTAAAATACCACAACGGAGACCCCCGGACTGTTGAACAACTTAAGCTGTACATCAAGCAAGAATGGGGAAGAATTCCACCTGAGAAGCTTAAAAAATGTGTCTCCTCAGTTCCCAAACGTTTACTGAGTGTTGTTAAAAGGAAAAGCCATGTAACACAGTGGTGAACATGCCCTTTCCCAACTACTTTGGCACGTGTTGCAGCCATGAAATTCAAAGTTAATTATTATTTTCAACAAAAAAAAAAGTTTATGAGTTTGAACATCAAATATCTTGTGTTTGTAGTGCATTCAATTGAATATGAGTTGAAAAGGATTTGCAAATCATTGTATTCTGTTTATATTTACATCTAACACAATTTCCCAACTCATCTGGAAACGGGGTTTGTATATATATATATATATATATATATATATATATGTATATATATATATATATATATACATACATAGATAGATATACACATCTATATATATATATATATATATATAAGGGGTGTGGTAAAAAATCGATTCGAATTCGAACCGCGATTCTCACGTTGTGCGATTCAGAATCGATTCTCATTTTTAAAAAATCGATTTTTTTAAAAAATTTATTTAAGAACAATTTTTTATTTTTTTAATTTGTATTAATCAATCCAACAAAACAATACACAGCAATACCATAACAATGCAATCCAATTCCAAAACCAAACCCGACCCAGCAACACTCAGAACTGCAATAAGCAGAGCAATTGAGAGGAGACACAACCACGACACAGAACAAACCAAAAGTAGTGAAACAAAAATTAATATTATCAACAACAGTATCAATATTAGTTACAATTTCAACGTAGCAGTGATTAAAAATCCCTCATTGACATTATCATTAGACATTTATAAAAAAAAAAAAGAACAGTAGTGTCACAGTGGCTTACACTTGCATCGCATCTCATAAGCTTGACAACACACTGTGTCCAATATTTTCACAAAGATAAAATAAGTAATGTTTTTGGCTCATTTAATAGTTAAAACAAATTTACATTATTGTAATCAGTTGATAAAACATTGTCCTTTACAATTATAAAAGCTTTTTACAAAAATCTACTACTCCGCTTGCATGTCAGCAGACTGGGGTAGATCCTGCTGAAATTTTATGTATTGAATGAATAGAGAATCGTGTTGAATTGAAAAAGAAAAAATCGATTTTGAATAGAATCGTGACCCCAAAAATCGATATTGAATCGAATCGTGGGACGCCCAAAGATTCACAGCCCTAATATATATATATATATATATATATATATATATATATATATATATATATATATATATATATATATATATATATATATATATATATATATATATATATATATATATATTTTTTTTTTTTTTCTCTACCGCTTGTCCCTTTTGGGGTCGTGGGTGGTGCTGGAGCCTATCTCAGCTGCTATCGGGCAGTAGGCGGGGTACACCCTGGACAAGTCGCCGCCTCATCAAAGGGCCAACACAGATAGACAGACAACATTCACACTCACATTTACACACCAGGGCCTATTTTAGTGTTGCCAATCTTTGAAGGTGGAAGGAAGTCGGAGTACTCGGAGGGAACCCACACAGTCACGGAGAGAACATGCAAACTCATCACAGAAAGACCCAGAGCCCGAGGATCGGACGCACTTTGACTTAAAAACTTAAAGGTGAAGTTATAACACTGAAACGCCCTCAGGAAGAGGTGCTTTAAGACATAGCTAGCTAGCTAGCGGCTAAGGTCCATCCGCCGTCGGCAGTGTTTTAGCCATAGCCATCTTATAAGTAGACGCAGCATGGAGCGCTACTGCCTACTGGCGCTGACGAGACGCGGGACCGCCATCTTGGAGTGGTGATCCGCTCCACTCAGTGCAATTCATTTGGCAGGAGCAATGAACTGTCAGCGCATTTAATTCATCTTACCTCACTGAATACCACTGAATTTCACGCATATTTTTTGTTATACGTGTAGCTATGATAAAGGACACATGTTTTTTGGCGTGTTTTATTATTCATAGTTTGCTTAACAGTAATAAAATATTCTTATATGCTGTAAGTGACCAGACGTCCGAGATAGAAACTGGGAATATAATACCAGAGAAGGGGGAAAAAACGGTCAGCTATTTTTAAGTTGAAGAAACAATATGATTAGGTTATATATACATATGTATATCCTACATAAACAATGTATGAATACATTAGATATCTATACTGTATATCTTAGGGACCTATAGACTGTATCTCTGTTGCTGCAGCAGCAGAGAGTTTATTCTGTCTTGACACTTTGTATTGATGTTTTGTATTACATTCTTCCCTTAAATGATCATGTTTACAGTGATTGTTTTATATGTATTTTTTATGTATGTCGCTTTGGATAAAAGTGTCTGCCAAATACTTCAACATAAACATATATAAACACCTGAAAGTCTTTATATCAGCTAAAACCACCAATCTGTTTCACTGGGTTCAGAATAAAACCAAATTCTGTCTTACCCAACAATGTTAGTATTTTAATATTTTTACTTGAAGACTTATTCCTGGTTACAATTATACTGTTAATAAAGTATTGTCTTATACTTTTCCTAAAATGAGAATGCATCATAATCAGTGGCAGCTGGTGAATTTTGTTTTAGCCATCAGTGTGTGAATGTGTGAATGTGTGTGTGTGAATGGGTGAATGTGGAAAATAGTGTCAAAGCGCTTTGAGTTCCTTAAAAAAAAAAAGGTAGAAAAGCGCTATACAAGTACGACCCATTTACCATTTACCATTTAGGTGGGGCTGAAAGTTTGTAAACCAAACCCCTGTAGGGGGGTCATCCTCCCCAGAAGATTTCTTTGTGATTTCCACATACAAATGAAGCATTCTGGTGCATTCTGACAAAATAATGAAGACAAAATAGAACATTTCATAGGTTTGCAGAGAACTATATACAATATGCACACTGAAGGCATGATGCCACCATAGGTTTGCAGAGGGCTATACACTATATATATATATATATATATATATATATATATATATATATATATTGATTATATACTTCTCAACTCTGGTAATATTATTTTCACAAAATACAACCAATAGTACATTAATGTTAAATCTTAATTGTGAAAAGTAATCCCCTGATTCCTATATTCAACAGTCCGCTCATTTGATCAGGAAAACGCTGAACGCCATTTTTGTTTTCTACCTGTCAACTGTCAGTTTAGGCTGCTCGCCGGCTCCTCATCACCACTTCAAGATGGCGGCCGAATTTCTCGCGTCACAGCAGCCAATGCTGCGTCTACTTATAAGATGTCTATGGTTTTAGCTACTTCTAAATCACTAATCCTCGTCTCCATAGCGACAAATAAAGTAAGTTTCTTACAAGTATCATCCCTGCAGGACGAGGAATAGCTAAACATGTTTCACTACACACCGTAGCTCACCGGCATCAAAATGTAAACAAACACCATGGGTGGATCTGCACCTAACATCCACTGTAATGATATCAAGTACAGGCAGGTATCTAGTCGATACTACTATGATTAGGTCGATTATTTTTTGGCATCACAACATCTTCTTTCGTTCTTTTAAAATGTATACTATGTTTATAAATTCAGGAAATATGTCCCTGGACACATGAGGACTTTGAATATGACCTTTGTATGATCCTGTAACTACTTGGTGTCGGATTGATACCTAAATTTGTGGTATCTTCCAAAACTAATGTAAAGTATCAAACAACAGAAGAATAACTGATTATTACATTTTAACAGAAGTGTTGATAGAACATGTTAAAAGAGAAAGTAAGCAGATATTAACAGTAAATGAATACGTAGATCAAAAATTAATTTTCTACCACTTGTCCTTAATAATGTTGACAAAATAATAGAATGATAAATGACACAATATGTTACTGCATACGTCAGCAGACTAATAGGAGCCTTTGTTTGTTTACTAACTACCGAAAGGCAAGTTGTCTAGTATGTTCACTATTTTATTTAAGGACAACATTACAATAAGGAACATATGTTTAATGTACCCTAAGATTTTTTGTTAAGATACAGCCAATAATGCATTCATCCATCCATCCATTTCTACCGCTTATTCTCTTCGGGGTCGCGGGGGGCGCTGGAGCCTATCTCAGCTACAATTTTATATATATATATATATATATATATATATATATATATATATATATATATATATATATATATATATATATATATATATATATATATATATATATATATATACTACCGTTCAAAAGTTTGGGGTCACATTGACATGTTCTTATTTTTGAAGGAAAAGCACTGTACTTTTCAATGAAGATAACTTTAAGCTAGTCTTAACTTTAAAGAAATATACTCTATACATTGTTAATGTGGTAAATGACTATTTTAGCTGCAAATGTCTGGTTTTTGGTGCAATATCTACATAGGTGTATAGAGGCCCATTTCCAGCAACTATCACTCCAGTGTTCTAATGGTACAATGTGTTTGCTCATTGGCTCAGAAGGCTAATTGATGATTAGAAAACCCTTGTGCGATCATGTTCACACATCTGAAAACAGTTTAGCTCGTTACAGAAGCTACAAAACTGACCTTCCTTTGAGCAGATTGAGTTTCTGGAGAAAAAATTGTTTGGGTGACCCCAAACTTTTGGACGGTAGTGTATATAAGTTAAAGTTAAAGTTAAAGTACCAATGATTGTCACACACACACTAGGTGTGGTGAAATTTGTCCTCTGCATTTGACCCATCCCCTTGTATATACATATATGTATATATGTATATATGTGTGTGTGTGAATTAAAGTGAATTGAACTTTATTTATAGAGCACTTTTCTGTAGAGACTTAAAGCGGTACATAGTGGGAAAAAAGCAGGGAGCAGGTGGGTAAAGTGTCTTGCCCAAGGACACAACAGTAGTTATTAGAATGGCGGAAGCAGAGGTTGAACCTGGAACCCTCAAGTTGCTGGCACGCGTGTTCTACCAAACGAGCCACTCTGCCCCAATATATAAAATATATATATTTTTTTATCAATAAAATATTTACTCTTTTTTACAACATATTTTAACTTTAAAAAAGAGACGATCCTAAAATGTGTCACCTTTGGAATCGTGGTGATTGATAATTATGCACAAAGTGCATATTTTTAAACAACAAAACACTCTCGTATGGTATGTTTTGAAAATGATGGCGTAGGTGTACTCAATAGATATTCCTTTGAGCTTTCTTCTTCCTGTTGGTGTACAGTAGTTGTCTTACTCACGCATTTACCGGTGGCCATGTTGTTGTGGGCGTGTGCTGACCCAGCGAGACGCGGAGGCGGTTACAAGCAGGATGCTTGAGGACGCCAGCACTAAACCTGGCGAGCGTGTGAGATGTTTCCTTGAATGACGTATAAAGACAGTGAGTGGGGGCTGAAGACGGAAAGGACATTTGGAAGCAACTTTGAAGGTTTTTTTGCTTCCGAATGGTGTGTCTTTGGCGGAGATGATAGCCGGGAGAGTTGTGATGCGTGGTAATGTAGACACAGGCCGGCTTATTCATGTGGACCGCTGCTCCGAGACAAAAAGTCAGCCCCAGCATCGCGTTTGCTAGCTGATTACATTCTGCTCGTCCACCTGCAGCTCCGCTCTGCTTCTTGTTCGGTCCCTGCAGCTTTGCATAAAAAAACACATTTGCTCTCTCGTGTTCACTGTAGCGCCTCAATGGCGGCAACACAGATCCCAGGCTGATTGGAAAGCGCGACGTGACCTTTTTCCGGGGGTTTTAAATTGAATCGTCTCTCTTCTGTATTGTATTTCACGGTGTAACTTGATTATTTTCTTCTTGACTTTTAATCTCACCTCTTTGTGTGTCTGTCAAGTCTTTTTTTTGTAGCTGGATCACAAAAAGATCTCACCAACTCCTCGAGAACTTTTTACATGACGGCCGCTAGAAGTGGAAATCTTTGGCCACTTCACGATTACAATTACGATTCGGGAGATACGATTCGATTCAAAATCGATTATTGATGCATCTCCAATTCATGTATATTGTTGCAGTTTTACTTTTCTTTTCCTGTCACTAAATAAGCGTTTATCACTTGCAACTTTTGAAAACAGAGCATTTGAAACAAGAAACAATTGATTTACATTTATTAAATACATGAAAATGTGTGCAAAACTGGAACATACCGTATTTTTCGGACTATAAGTCACAGTTTTTTTCATAGTTTGGCCGGGGGTGCGACTTATACTCAGGAGCGACTTATGTGTGAAATTATTAACACATTACCGTAAAATATCAAATAATATTATTTAGCTCATTCACGTAAGAGACTAGACGTATACGATTTCATGGGATTTAGCGATTAGGAGTGACCGATTGTTTGGTAAACGTATAGCATGTTCTATATGTTATAGTTATTTGAATGACTCTTACCATAATATGTTACGTTAACATACCAGGCACGTTCTCAGTTGGTTATTTATGCGTCATATAACGTACACTTATTCAGCCTGTTGTTCCCTATTCTTTGTTTATTTTAAATTGCCTTTCAAATGTCTATTCTTGGTGTTGGGTTTTATCAAATACATTTCCCCCAAAAATGCGACTTATACTCCAGTGCGACTTATATATGTTTTTTCCCTTCTTTATTATGCATTTTCGGCCCGTGCGACTTATACTCCGGTGCGACTTGTACTCCGAAAAATATGGTACTTATGTTCCAGTTTACCCTCTAATAAAGTACATAATAGAGTACACTATGATAAATAATAATTATATATTAATATTATTAATTTAATATAATATGATACAATAAAGGTGGTGAGGTGGCTTGCTGCAGTTACAACTGTCTGCATTACTTTATTTACAATAAATAAATCAATTATTGACGTTTATTAATGCATCTAAAAATCGATCTCTAACGACGGCCAAGTAGGGATGGGTGATACGGTCTATAATCTTTATCGGCATATACATTGCAGCCTCTCGCGATAACGATATACATCATAATATATTATTCGGCATATAAATATAATCATTTCAAAACATGCTACAAAGGCTCCTAATTTAGCTGCTGACGTATGCAGTAACATATTTCCAGTTGTATTATTAATGAAGTGAATTATATTCATATAGCGCTTTTCTCTAGTGACACACAGTGCTTTACATAGTGATACCCATTATCTAAATTACATTTAAACCAGTGTGGGTGGCACTGAGAGCAGGTGGGCAAAGTATCTTGCCCAAGGACACAATTGCAAGGACTAGTATGGCTGAAGCGGGGATCGAACCTGGAGCGCTCAATTCGCTAGCACGGTCGCTTTATCAACCGAGCCATGTCGCCCCATTAATCAAAACTGTTGTCCGTCTACTTGCTAATTTACATACAGTATTTTGAGCAAAATAAAATTAATAGTGCAAAATAACTAAACTTTGACAGAAACTACTATTGGCTCTGATTTAAAATCCTAAAGTCCTGTAAACAATAACAAATCCAATATAACGATTTTGTGATGATAAAAAATATCAACCTAATCACACGAGTATCGACCATATACTTATACTATACTTGGTATCATTTCTGTCAATCAGCCACCCACATTTGTTTACAGTCAAAAGCTCTAGCTTAGCGGTTACCATGGCTTCTTGTATGAAGTCCTAAAGGCTTGTAAACAATAACAGAAAACGACCGAAAAGACGATTTGGTGATCCATCTATCCATCCATTTTTCTCCGCCGCTTATCCGAATCTGGGCGGCGGGGGCAGCAGTTTAAGCAGAGATGCCCAAACTTCCCTGTCCCCGACCACCTCCTATAGTTACACAGGGGGGACACTGAGGTGTTCCCAAGACAGCTGTGAGACATAATCCCTCCAGCGTGTCCTCGGTCTGCCCCGAGGCCTTGTCCCGGCTGGACATGCCTGAAACACCTCACCAGGGAGGCGTCCAGGAGGCATCCGTCGTAGATGCCCAAGCCATCTCTGCTGGCCCTCTACTCTTTAGTCTCACCCGGAAGACCAAGCTCTTTACCCTATCTCTGATGGTGATCCCAGACATCCTGTACTCGTGACCTTGTCCTTTCGATCATTACCTAAGGCTTGTGACCATAGGTGAGGGTAGGAACGTAGACTGACCGGTAAATTCTGGCTCAGCTCCTTCTTTACCAAAACAGACCGATGCAGTGACTGCATCACTGCCGACGCTGCACCAATCCGTTTGTCAATCTCGCGTTCCATTCTTCCCTCACTCATGAACAAGACCCAGAGATACTTGAAATCATCCACTTGAGGCAGAACTTCACTCCGGACCCTCGGGGTGCACTTCACCCTTTTCTGACTGAGAACCATGGCCTCAGCTTTTGAAACTGAAAAACCCTCCACACCCTGACTGCGCCTAGGAATTCTGTCCATAAAGATAATGAACAGGACCAGTGACAATGGGCAGACCTGGCGGAGTCCAACGTCCACAGGGAACATTTCTGACTTACTACCGGCAATGCGAACCACACTCCTGCTCGGCTTGTACAGGGACAGAATG
>NC_084735.1:27064968-27137468 GCF_033978785.1 Entelurus aequoreus | reverse complement strand
GCACCATTAATGCTGAAAGGTACATACAGGTTTTGGAGCAACATATGTTGCCATCCAAGCAATGCTATCATGGACGCCCTTGCTTATTTCAGCAAGACAATGCCAAGCAAAGTGTTACAAAAGCGTGGCTTCATTGTAAAAGAGTGCGGGTACTAGACTGGCCTGCCTGTAGTCCAGACCTGTCTCCCATTGAAAATGTGTGGCGCAATATGAAGCCTAAAATACCACAACGGAGACCTCGGACTGTTGAACAACTTAAGCTGTACATCAAGCAAGAATGGGAAAGAATTCCAGCTGAAAAGCTTCAAAAATTGGTCTCAGTTCCCGAAGGTTCACTGAGTGTTGTTAAAAGGAAAGGCCATGTAACACAGTGGTAACAATGCCCCTGTGCCAACTTTTTTGCAATGTGTTGCTGCCATTAAATTGATGATTATTTATGATGATGATTATTTGCAAACACATTTTAATTTCTCAGTTCGAACATTAAATATCTTGTCTTTGCAGTCTATTCAATTGAATATAAGTTGAAAAGGATTTGCAATTTATTGTATTCTGTTTTTATGTACAAATTAAACAACATGCCAACTTCACTGGTTTTGGGTTTTGTAATTTGGTAGTTGACACATGCTAACTGTTAATGTTAGCATGCTTGTTTCTTTTAGCCCATTTTGTTGGTACGCATCTTAGTCATACATTTTGTTACTTGACTCTATCTGGCTAGCGTGCTACCTGTTAGCATTTCAGTCAAGCTTTGGCTTTTCAGCATTCACGTGGAATTTTTCCCGAAATTGCATCGTTTAGTTTTTTTGACTGCTTCTACTATGTCTCCAGTTAGCGTGTGCGTTTTTGCCTCATTCCTGTGAGAATCCTGCGTGCGTCTGAAACAATAAGGAGTAAGACCATCCAGGACTAGTTGCAGTGTGCTCAAACAACCACCGGGTGGCATCTTTCAGTAGATAATACTGTATCATCTCTTTCTCTTTTGGACTTATCAAGTCGATACTGCATTTTTCACTCACACTTTTAGTGAAAGATCAGGCAAAAACTAACCCAGACCCACTGTATAGCGATCAAGTGAATTTGTTACTTAGATATTTAGCCAGCCTATCGACCATGTAAGTGCCCGGTTAGCTAAAGACGATAATTAGGGAGTGAGTAATTTATATGGTAGCCTTCGACAACATGACCAAATTTGGGCAAAGGCAGGAAGTGAGTACAGTGCACTATAGGTGCTATTGTACAGTATATTTGGAGATTCTGGCATTTTTACATTTTGGATTTTTTCAGTTTGACTCGGAAAAAATCAAAAAACGAACTAAACAATACCTGCACTTCAATAAATACATTTCACGCTAACCTTAGTGTGTGTGTGTGTGTGTGTGTGTGTGTTTTTTGCCGAAATTAAGCAATTTTCTGCTGCTGCTTTGAGCCACTGTGGTGCATTAGAGGCAGATTTCAATTTCCTTCAAATGTTCTCATTACGGCAACAGTGTCTGCCAAAAGGGTCTCCGGCCTTTCGTATAATTACATCTCCAATGGTGGGGGCGGAGAGGGGGAAATCTCAATTACAGCCGAATACCTAATTACAGCGCGCCTCGTACAATACTTGGAAATTGCCCATGTGTGCGCGCGGCGGAGGGGAAAAGTGTCGCCGTGTCATCATGGCTAAGCCGCCAGGACACTTTCCACTTGTGGAAAAACACTCCTGTTAAGTCCTGTCCTGGCTGCAGACCTGAAGACAATGAAAGCAAAACAAGATATGACGGCGGTCAGTGATAACTAAACGCCTAAAAAGGCCGCGCCGTACCACCTGAGGAGTCTTCAATAACATAACAAATCATTCCCTAGCCACTTCGGCGGTGGCAATGTGGCTTTTTTTCCGGGCCGTGTAGCGTGACCAGGCCCATTTCCCAAATAATATGAAAGGTCACAAGCCAGGTGAGCGGATCTTTTTACAGGACGGGGCGGCGGTTTCTACGGCGGATGATGAGAGGGTAATTTCCCAGTGGGTGTACACTAATGTACTTGTAGGGATATTTGCATTCAAATGATGTCTCCTTTGGATTTGGATGGCACGGATGGACCCCTCCTCGCCTACTGAGGGGCCGAGATGGACCCCATAATATGCAAAGACTCTTTATTAGGCGTCATTATCAACATGACCTCCTATCTATTACACTGAAAGCTGATTAATTGCTTCCATCAGGGACTTTATCCGCATTAACACCCTCCCTGTTAATTACACACTTGATGTGTATATACTCAATGTCTTTTCATGGCGTGGATGCTCTCTTTTTACGTAGAAGAGTTGCCAATAAGAAGTGTTTTCACCTTGGAGTACTCCAAGCCGTTAGTGTTGAATAACAGCTAGTGTTGTCCCGATACCAATGTTTTGGTACCGGTACCAAAATGTATTTCGATACTTTTCTAAATAAAGGGGACCACAAAAAATTGCATTATTGCCTTTATTTTAACAACAAATCTTAGGGTACATTAAACATATGTTTCTTATTGTAATGGTGTCCTTAAATAAAATAGGGAACATACAAGAAAATGTGTCTTTTAGTAGTAAGTAAACAAACAAAGGCTCCTAATTTAGATGCTGACATATGCAGTATCATATTGTGTCATTTTCCATTCTATTATTTTGTCAAAATTATTAAGGACAAGCAGTAGAAAAATGAATTATTAATCTACTTGTTCATTTATTGTTAATATCTGCTTACTTTCTCTTTTAACATGTTCTATCTACACTTCTGTTAAAATGTAATAATCACTTATTATTCTGCTGTTTGGATGCTTTACATTAGTTTTGGGTGATACCACACATTTAGGTATCGATCTGATACCAAGTAGTTAAAGGATCATACATTGGTCATAGTCAAAGTCCTCATGTGTCCAGGGACATATTTCCTGAGTAAAGAAACGAAAAAAGATTTAGTGATGCTATAAAATATCGATGTAATCATAGTGGTATCGACTAGATACACTCCTGTACTTGGTATCATTACAGTAAATGTTAGGTATAGATCCACCAATACATTTTGACGCCGGTGAGCTACGGTGTGTAGTGAAACATGTTTAGCTATTCCTCGTCCTGCAGGGATGATACTTCTAAGAAACTTACTTTTTTTGTCCCCATGGAGACAAGGATTAGTGATTTAGAAGTAGCTACAACACTGCCGACTGCGGATGGACTTTAGCAGCTAGCTAACTAGCCATGTCTTAAAGCACCTCTTCCTGAGGGCGTTTCAGTGTTATAGCTTCACCTTTATTGTCGGTTTTTAGGTCCATTCTCCCTTTTCTGTCTACAAACTGTGTCTGCTTGTAAGTACTCCGTGATTGTGCGCTGCCGAACATGCTCCTCTGCTCATAAAACCAACAATGACACAACGTGACGAAGACGGGGGAGCGGAGGGGTTGGGGGCCGGTACTTTTTAGAGGCGGTATAGTACCAAATATGATTCATTAGTATTGCGGCACTCTACCAATACCGGTATACCGTACGACCCTAATAACAGCATTGTGCACAAATCAATGTGGAATGCAGCGATACAGGTACGATTTTAAATGATCACGTTGTCGTTCTCACACGCCACTTAAGTCCTGCCAATGGTGCGACTTCGGGATTTTAATGACAAATCACAAAGTTTAGCCGAGACACTGACAACAAAAACTAGCGTCAGGTAAAAAAAAATTTATTAATAGATATAATGATATCTTTAATCATGAATTATTTCATTGGAATAATTATATAATATAAAATAAATAATTTAATAAATAAATAAAAAATATTAAATTATAATTATAAATTATAATTACAAGACAAATGTAAGCCCCCCTTTTTTCCATTACTTAATTTGACAAAATCAACGACAAAACTAAGAATGATATCAGTGACAATACAACTGGTAGCTTGCATCCGGAAAATATTCGTAGCGCTTCACTTTTTCCACATTTTTGTTATGTTACGGTTTTATTCCAAAATTGAATAAATACATTTTGTCCTCAAAATTCCAAACACAATACCCCATAATTAAACGTGAAAATGGTTTTTGTTTTTTTATTTTGCACATTTATAAAAAAAAATTAAAAGATCATATATACATAAGCATTCACAGCCTTTGCTCAAAACTTTGTTGATGCACCTTTGGCAGCAATTACAGCCTCAAGTCTTTTTGAATGCATTGCCACATGCTTGGCACGCCTATCTTCGGGCAGTTTTCGCCCATTCCTCTTTGCAGCACCTCAAGCTCCATCAGGTTGGATGGGAAGCGTTGGTTTTCATCCAGAATGTCTTTGTACATTGCTGCATTCCCAGTAGTGGTAGGGTCAGTATTAGGGGTGTGGGAAAAAATCGATTCGAATTCGAATCACGATTCTCACGTTGTGCGATTCAGAATCGATTCTCATTTTTAAAAAATCTATTTTTTATTTATTTAATTTGTATTTGTATTTTTTTTTTTATATATTTTTTTTAATTAATCAATCCAACAAAACAATACACAGCAATACCATAACAATGCAATCCAATTCCAAAACCAAACCCGACCCAGCAACACTCAGAACTGCAATAAACAGAGCAATTGAGAGGAGACACAAACACGACACAGAACAAACCAAAAGTAGTGAAACAAAAATGGATATTATCAACAACAGTATCAATATTAGTTACAATTTCAACATAACAGTGATTAAAAATCCCTCATTGACATTATCATTAGACATTTATATAAAAAAAAATAAAATGAACAATAGTGTCACTGTGGCTTACACTTGCATCGCATCTCATAAACTGGACAACACACTGTGTCCAATATTTTCACAAAGATAAAATAAGTCATATTTTTGGTTCATTTAATAGTTAAACCAAATTTACATTATTGCAATCAGTTGATAAAACATTGTCCTTTACAATTATAAAAGCTTTTTACAAAAATCTACTACTCTGCTTGCATGTCAGCAGACTGGGGTAGATCCTGCTGAAATCCTATGTATCGAATGAATAGAGAATAGTTTTGAATTGGAAAAAAATCGTTTTTGAATCGAGAATCGTGTTGAATTGGAAAAAAAATTGATTTTGAATCGAATCGTGACCCCAAGAATCAATATTGAATCGAATCGTTGGACACCCAAAGATTCACAGCCCTAGTCAGTATGTACATCGCTGACCACAGCACAACATTTTACAGTCACTTACCGTATGACGTTATAACACAACAATTTTAGCATATGCAAAGCTAAGACATAAACATCACCTACAGCAATATTTTCTCTAGTTGCAAATGGAATTCTTGTTGGTTGAAATGTGAACATTTCTACTGGCACAGATGACAGCACATGATATAATGTTCTTTTTACTGATTTTTAAGTCAACTTTGAAAAGTTATGTTGCCTTACTTTTTTACAGTGTGTAGTATGACTGAGGTCATTGACTGCCAGGCTCCTTTTGATTGGTGAAATGGAGTCAAACATCCCTAGTGCTTATGTTGGATTAGTGAAACAGAGTCATGTGACAGTGCCCGCTGTAAGAAGTCTCTCGAACACGCCAAATGAGTACGTCTTTGTCAGCAGTAATCAATAGATTGTTGATAAATATAATAGTGATATAGATGATATAGTGATCAAAATAAAGTAACAAAGTAAAAGTAGTTTTTTCTTCACAAAAATACTGAAGTAAAAAGTGTGTTACATTAAAACAACTATACATAATTAACTATAATTAGCACTGTATAAATGAATGTATATATATATATATATATATATATATATATATATATATATATATATATATATATATATATAGTATTTGGCCACTCATCCAAAGGATGAGAATCAGGTGTCCTAATCACTTGGCCCGGCCACAGGTGTATAAAATCAAGCACTTAGGCATGGAGACATTTGTGAAAGAATGGGCTGCTCTTAGGAGCTCAGTTTTTTCCAGCATGGAACTGTCATAGGATGCCACCTGTGCAACAAATCCAATCGTGAAATTTCCTCGCTCCTAAATATTCCAAAGGCAACTGTCGGCTTTATTATAAGAAAATGGAAGAGTTTTGGAACAACAGCAACTCAGGCACCAAGTGGTAGGCCACTTAAACTGACATAGAGGGGTCAGCGGATGCTGAAGCGCAGAGTGCAAAGACTTTCTGCACAGTCAGTTGCTACAGAGCTCCAAACTTCATGTGACCTTCCCATTAGCCCACGTACAGTACGCAGAGAGCTTCATGGAATGGGTTTCCATGGCCGAGCAGCTGCATCTAAGCCATACATCACCAAGCGTGGGATGCAGTGGTGTAAAGCACGTCGCCACTGGACTCAAGAGTAGTGGAGACGCCTTCTCTGGACTGATGAATCACGCTTTTCCATCTGGCAATCTGATAGACCAGTCTGGGTTTGGAGGTTTCCAAGACAACGGTACATTTCGGACTGCATTGTGCTGAGTGTGACATTTAGTGGAGGAGGAATTATGGTGTGGGGTTGTTTTTCAGGACTTGGGCTTAGCCCCTTAGTTCCAGTAGGAATTGCATCGCATTGAATAGTTTCATAACTCGAGTATAAATACGAACTAAATACGTTTTTTTCTATTATGAGAGGCCTCTAGGCATGGCTTAACATTCTTTTATGCACATTGACTTTACATATATTTTTTAGCAACGTCCTCGTGTTGAGTTGAGTTGAGTTTGTGTTTATTTCGAACATGCATGCATACAACATGATACATCACAATTTCCAGTTTCTCTATTCAACTTGTTCGAAAGGGAGTAGGAAGAAGCAGGGCTTATTTAATCCTACCCCTTTTCCTTTACATAGCACTTCCTGTTGTCAATTTATTCACAACATACCCCATAAGTAATAACAATAAAAATAAACAAATACATATACTACCGTTCAAAAGTTTGGGGTCACATTGAAATGTCCTTATTTTTGAAGGAAAAGCACTGTACTTTTCATTGAAGATAACTTTAAACTAGTCTTAACTTTAAAGAAATACACTCTATACATTGCTAATGTGGTAAATTACTATTCTAGCTGCAAATGTCTGGTTTTTGGTGCAATATCTACATAGGTGTATAGAGGCCCATTTCCAGCAACTATCACTCCAGTGTTCTAATGGTACAATGTGTTTGCTCATTGGCTCAGAAGGCTAATTGATGATTAGAAAACCCTTGTGCAATCATGTTCACACATCTGAAAACAGTTTAGCTCATTACAGAAGCTACAAAACTGACCTTCCTTTGAGCAGATTGAGTTTCTGGAGCATCACATTTTTGGGGTCAATTAAACGCTCAAAATGGCCAGAAAAAGAGAACTTTCATCTGAAACTCGACAGTCTATTCTTGTTCTTAGAAATGAAGGCTATTCCACAAAATTGTTTGGGTGACTCCAAACTTTTGAACGGTAGTGTAAATAATAATTAGTGAAGTAAGTTATATTTCATACGGTGAGATAAATAAGATTATATAGAAAATGAATGGATGGATGAAATAAATTATGTGCAATGACAATAAAAGTATATTTTCTCTCTATAGTAGACATAAAAAAAAAAAAAATCATATACTGTACTAAATTTGGGAGCCATGATCTCATCTAGTGGTCAATAGCACTGTAGCAATTATCGTTTAAATTAATTTAGCCATTATAATGCTAAATTTAGTCCACAATGTAGAATATGCTTGGGTAGAGTGAAAATGCAAAGGTAGAAGTGCAATGTGATGAGGAATGACTGTACGAGAATTTTATTTTTTTTCACAAAAACATTTTAGCAAATCAAAATAAGAAAAATGAGCAAAAACATGTTTGTAAGGAGAAAAAGTACATCCTAATTTGTTTTATAACTTCTTAGCATATTTTAAATGTAATCCTTTTGAGTTCTGACAGCACATCATGCTTGCTCACCTCTGAAGTCTACGAGCTGGCTGTTTATTTAAAGGCATTTTCCTTTCCTTCCTCACCTTGCTCTCGAGTCGATGGGGCGTCCCGGTAGACCCCTTGGCTTCATTTCAACGGCGTGAGTTGGACACCCCCCCTCTCATTTATCGCTTCATCGCTACTCGCCGTAGTTCCCCAAACACCGTCTCATTATTTAGCCTGCAACACTTGACGCAAGTGTAACTGCTTCTAGATAAACACGCATGGCAAATGGCTGCTTTGTGCAACTTTAAAACGGGATTCTGTGCCACTTCCCCAGAGGTAGCCGAGATGAACTACATAACAAATCAGATAAAATGTCATATTAAGGGATAGAGTGAGGAAGAAAGTCAGGCTTGAGGGGAAGGGAAGTGCTGGAGAAATGGATTCATGAGGAATATATTCATGCAGTTTGCTGCTTCAAGTGCAACTCCATTTGTTTGGCCTTGCTCAACTTGTTTGTCCTCTCATTATATGCATGCCTGCAGGCAAAATTCTGCCTTGTAAACACCTACAGTATACAGCCAATGTCCTACTGCCCTTTAAAAAACTGTTGTTTTTTTACTCCTCCCACTATCACATTATAGCTGCATTATGTGCTAACATATATTATTCTCTTTTACATATACAGTATATAGTGGAAACATCTCTCTTTAACTATTGCTCACTTGAGTAGTGGTATGTGGGCTTGTATTAAGCCTCAGGGAGTTGAACGCCCCTGCCTTACATAGTTCCGGGTCACCCTTGGGCAAGGTGTAGTACCCGAATGCCCCCCCCATCAGGGTTACGATACCCCCCATGAACTATACTATAAGAGGATGCGTTACCCGGCCCGGAGGAAGCCCGGGGCCCTCCTCCGGAGCTAGGCCCGGAGGTAGGGCTCGTCAGCGAGCGCCTGGTGGCCGGGCTTGCCACGGAGCCCGGCCGGGCACAGCCCGAAGAAGCTACGTGGACACACCATCTTCTCTGCCACGTGGGCCCACCACCCGCGGTCGGAACCAGTGGGGTCGGGTGCGCTGCCAAGTGGATGGCAGTGAAAGTGGAGGCTCCAGACGGACCAATTCGGGGCAGCAGAGGCTGACTTTCGGGACGTGGAACGTCTCTACGCTGGTGGGGAAGGAGCCTGAGCTGGTGCGAGAGGTGGAGCGCTACCGGTTGGATCTGGTGGGGCTTACCTCTACGCATAGCAAGGGCTCTGAAACCACACTCCTGGACAAGGGATGGACCTTGTTCACTTCTGGAGTTGCTCAGGGCGTGAGGGCACAGGCGGGTGTGGGGATACTCACGAGTCCCCGGCTGAGTGCCTGTACGTTGGAGTTCACCCCAGTGGACAAGAGGGTCGCCTCCCTTCGCCTTAGGGTTGGAGGGGGGAAAACTCTGACTGTTGTTTGTGCATACGCACCAAACAGGAGTTCAGAGTATTCAGCCTTCTTGGATACCTTGCATGGGGTCCTGTATGGGGCACCGGCAGGGGATTCCATAGTCTTGCTGGGGGACTTCAACGCGCACGTGGGCAATGACAGTGATACTTGGACTGGCGTGATTGGGAGGAACGGTCTCCCTGATCTGAACCTGAGTGGTGGATTGTTATTGGACTTCTGTGCTAGTCACGGACTTGCGATAACAAACACCATGTTCAAGCATAAGGATGCTCATAGGTGTACCTGGTACCAGAGCACCCTAGGCCAAAGATCAATGATCGATTTTGTAATCGTATCAGCTGATCTGAGGCCGTATGTTTTGGACACTCGGGTGAAGAGAGGGGCTGAACTGTCAACTGATCACCATCTGGTGGTGAGTTGGGTTAGATGGCGGGGGAAACCTCTGGACAGACCTGGCAAACCCAAGCGTGTAGTGCGGGTGAACTGGGAACGTTTGGAGGAGTCCTCTGTCCGGAAGGACTTCAACTCCCACCTCCGGCGGGACTTCTCTGCCATCCCTGTGGAGGTTGGGGACATTGAACAGGAATGGGCAGTGTTCAAAGCCTCTATTGCTAAAGCTGCAGCTGCGAGCTGTGGCCAGAAGGTCTTAGGTGCCTCAAGGGGCGGTAACCCTCAAACACCCTGGTGGACAGTGGTGGTCAGGGAAGCCGTCCGACTGAAGAAGGAGTCCTACCGGGGTATGTTATCCCAGGGGACTCCGGAGGCAGTTGCAAGGTACCGACGGGCCCGAAGGGCAGCGGCCGTGGCTGTGGACGAGGCTAAGCAGAGGGTGTGGGAGCAGTTCGGGGAATCCATGGAGAAGGACTATCGGGCGGCACCAAAGCTGTTCTGGAAGACCATACGGCACCTCAGGAGGGGGAAGCAGGGAACCATCCAAGCTGTGTACGGCAAGGATGGGACTTTGCTGACTTCAAGTGAGGAAGTCGTAGGGCGTTGGAAAGAGCACTTTGAGGAACTCCTGAACCCAAATACATCAGACACACCCTCCCTGATAGGAGCAGGGCCTGAGGATGATGGGGGATCGACGTCGATCTCTCGGGGTGAAGTCACTGAGGTAGTTAGACAACTCCACAGTGGCAAAGCTCCGGGGGTTGACGAGATCCGTCCAGAAATGCTGAAGGCTCTGGGTGTTGATGGGCTGTCTTGGTTGATACGCCTTTTCAACATTGCGTGGAAGTCTGGGACAGTGCCGAGGGAGTGGCAGACTGGGGTGGTGGTTCCCCTTTTCAAAAAGGGGGACCAGAGGGTGTGTGCTAATTACAGGGGTATCACACTACTCAGCCTCCCTGGGAAAGTTTACGCCAAGGTACTGGAAAGGAGGGTCCGGCCGATAGTCGAACCTCAGATTCAAGAGGAGCAATGTGGATTCCGTCCTGGTCGTGGAACAACTGACCAACTCTTTACGCTTGCGGGAATCCTGGAGAGGGCCTGGGAGTATGCCTATCCAGTCTACATGTGTTTTGTGGATTTGGAGAAGGCGTATGACCGCGTCCCTCGGGAGATCTTGTGGGAGGTGCTGAGGGAGTACGGAGTGAGGGGAACCCTGCTGAGGGCCATCCAATCTCTGTACAACCAAAGCGAGAGTTGTGTCCGGGTGCTTGGATGTAAGTCGGATCCGTTTCCAGTGGGGGTTGGTCTCCGCCAGGGCTGCGCTCTGTCACCTATCCTGTTTGTGATTTTCATGGACAGGATTTCTAGGCGGAGTCGTGGCCATGGCGGAGAGGGTATACGTCTCGGGGGGCTAAAGGTTGCGTCACTGCTGTTTGCAGATGATGTGGTCCTGATGGCACCTTCGGTTCGTGACCTTCAGCTCTCACTGGATCGGTTCGCAGCCGAGTGTTCAGCGGCTGGAATGAGGATCAGCATCTCCAAATCTGAGGCCATGGTTCTCAGCAGGAAACCGATGGTTTGTACAGTCCGGGTAGGGGACAGGACTCTGTCCCAGGTGGAGGAGTTTAAGTATCTCGGGGTCTTGTTCACGAGTGAGGGAAAGATGGAGAAGGAAATCAGCCGGAGAATCGGAGCAGCTGGGGCAGTATTGCAGTCTCTCTGCCGCACTGTTGTGACGAAACGGGAGCTGAGTCAGAAGGCAAAGCTCTCGGTCTACCGAGCTATCTACATTCCTACTCTCACCTATGGTCATGAAGTGTGGGTAATGACCGAAAGAATAAGATCGCGGATACAAGCGGCCGAAATGAGTTTCCTCAGAAGGGTGGCTGGCATCTCCCTTAGAGATAGGGTGAGAAGTGCAGTCACCCGAGAGAGACTCGGAGTAGAGCCGCTGCTCCTTCGCTTGGAAAGGAGCCAGCTTAGGTGGTTCGGGCATCTCGTGCGGATGCCTCACGAGCGTCTCCCTAGGGAGGTCCTTGTTGCACGTCCCACTGGGAGGAGGCCCCCCGGCAGGCCAAGGACCAGATGGGGGGATTACATCTCCTCTCTGGCCTGGGAACGCTTCGGGATTCCCCAGGAGGAAGTCGCAAATGTTGCTCTGGAGAGGGAAGTCTGGGGGTCTTTGCTGGAGCTGCTGTCCCCGCGACCCGATTCCGGATAAGCGGTTGAAGATGGATGGATGGATGGATCACTTGAGTAGAAGCATATGTACATTATTTGATGTATTTATATATATATATCTATATATATATATATATATATATAGATATATATATATATCTATATATATATATATCTATATATATCTATATATATATATAGATATATATATATATATATATATATATATATATATATATCTATATATATATATATATATATATATATATATATATATATATATCTGTCTATTACCTGACCGCTTCTATGTTAGCTACCTCTCTTTGTTTATAATATATCTTTTCTGCTGGATCTACTCTCTATTTTATATTTTATGCTGCCCCTTTTTTATTATTATTATTTTTGTATTTTTGCTGAAACTGTTACATATACTGTAATATTGTACATGGTAATTGGGATTTGTTATATATTGTATATATTATATACTAATATAATATATCAGTATATATTATATACTGTATATATAATATGTAAATATTACATATATGTTATACTTTATATTGCTACTATTTTTTAGTCTACTTAACACCTGCATTATCCTTTCCATCCTTACCCTTTCCATCCTTTGAAACTAAACTACTGTGTGGAAGAATTTCCCTTGTGGATCAATAACGTTTGTCTAAGTCCAAGTCTAAGTCTTATTTAGCAATAATAACAAATAATTAATTATGGGTATGATTTATATATTTAAATATAAAATATGATTTTATTTTTAAATTAAAACATTTTTCCCTGTACAGCAACTATTTTCCATTCCAGCATCTCTTCTTTTATTATAATTCATTCAAGATAATGAATTTATTTGACGTCATTATAGAAATTGCACGTTATGATTTCTTATGATTGGAGATTTTTTTGGTTTTTAATATATTAAGTGTCATTTTTTTTCAGTGTCAGACATGTTCTACTACAATTGCCTAGGGAAGAGGGGCTCCATTTTTTATTTTACTTCATCTCAACTTACTGTATCTGATTTGACGCTATCATAGAAATATTGATTTGCCTTTCTTTGTGCTTTATTTTCAAATTATTTGTATTTTCAAATGCATTTTAAAGATTTGCGTTATTTTAGTAATTGATTAATTTGTTCAGTTTATCGAGTAATCGGATACAACACACTACTTAATGCAGATTTTAGTGGAAGTAGTTGAAATAATCTTCCTATTTTTTTTCTAATAAATGCACATCATCAACATTGATAATGCACTTTTAACATGTGTGCATTTATAAAAAATACACAAATAAAAACTCAGGTGTGCTCTATCCCATCAACCACGCAGGAATTATATTTAAAGTTTTGGGCACTCTATGCCAGTGGTCCCCAACCTTTTTGTAACTGCGGACCGGTCAACGCTCAAAAATTACGATATTTTTTTTTTTTTTTTTTGTCATAAAAAAATACTATCATGTGTGCTTACGGACTGTATCCCTGCAGACTGTATTGATCTATGTTCATATATAATGTAGGAACCAGAAATGTTAATAACAGAAAGAAACAACCCTTTTGTGCGAATGAGTGTAAATGGGGGAGGGAGGTTTTTTGGGTTGGTGTACTAATTGTAAGTGTATCTTGTGTTTTTTATGTTGATTTAATAAATGTTTTTTTTATTTCTTGTGTGGCCCGGTACCAATCGATCCACGGACCGGTACCGGGCCGCGGCCCGGTGTTGGGGACCACTGCTCTATGCGGTCCGGATTTCACTTTTTTTTTTTATTAGTTAGACTCCTTAAACAATTATTCAAAAGCAACATAACATACTTTTTTTTTGTTAATGTAATCGTATAAATGTATTAATTGTTGTTGCCGAAGCATGTTATAATACGTTGAGAGTGGCATTTTGGGCACGTTATTTTTTAAAATTATACATTTATTCCAAAATAATAACTTTTGGTCTCTTTTTTTTTATTCTTCCCATGAGATGTGCACAAACAAGTGCACTTTTTGACTCTGATTATTTCTTTTTCCAATACATCTGTCATGATCTCAAATGATAGTTATTGCATTCGGCGCGATTTACCTGACACATGGAACGGGACAAATTCGGGGCGTGGTCTATCCACTTAAGCTACCAGGCGGCAGTAGAGCGTTGAATACCCTAAAACAGGCGTCACCAACGCGGTGCCCACAGGCACCAGGTCGCCCGTAAGGACCAGATGAGTAGCCCGCTGGCCTGTGTTCTAAAAATAGCTCAAATAGCAGCACTTACCAGTGAGCTGCCTCTATTTTTAAATTGTATTTATTTACTAGCGAGCTGGTCTTTTTGCTCGACATTTTTAATTCTAAGAGAGACAAAACTCAAATAGAATTTGAAAATCCAAGAAAATATTTTAAAGACTTGGTCTTCACTAACTGACAAAGAAACAGATAACAGATTTGGTGTCCAGTTCAAAGTGTGACATGTTGTTTTTTTTTAAATTTGAGAGTTGACTTTTGTATTTTACATGAGTTATTATTTGTACAAACATGGTGCAAAGTAATTCATGATTTGTTAAAAAAATGTTAGTGGCTAGCTATTTAAAATTGGATATTGTGATTTCACAAGACTGTTTTACAAGTGATCATTTGAAAATGTTCAATTTGAAAAATGTGCACTTAGAGAAAATATAAAAATAAAGTGTTGCATATTGCTATTTATCTGTTTCTATATATATTTATTGTGAGAAATCATTAAGATGATCAGTGTTTCCACAAAGATAAATATCATTAATTATTAATAATAACATAGAGTTAAAGGTAAATTGAGCAAATTGGCTATTTCTGGCAATTTATTTAAGTGTGTATCAAACTGGTAGCCCTTCGCATTAATCAGTACCCAAGAAGTAGCTCTTGGTTTCAAAAAGGTTGGTGACCCCTGCCCTAAAATGTATTGTGTGGCAAGTCCAACCTTGACCACAGCGCCGGTTGCTTTGTAGAGTGGCGCTTTCCATCATTTTCAGCAGACTGCATTGCAAAATGACCCCCCCACCCACACACACACACACACACACACACACTCTCCCTGTCATGCGAGATCCACCCAGGAACAGGGCCATATGATTCCTTTTCCTACTGTAGTTTCCTGTATTTTGTTTTATTTCTTGCTTTCCACTTTCTGTTTTGCCACATTTGCCACCCCTTTAGCTCCCTCACCTGTCTCTGATCGGCAACCTGGACACATCCGTCCCTGGTTGCCAATCAGGCTGCTTCTCGTGGTTCATTGTGCTCTTCGTTTTGTACCTCAACTCGCCATAGCTTTCTCTATGTTTCCCGTGCACTTCCCTGCTGCACTATTGTTGTTTTTGTCATTAAATCCACGTTTACCCGCACTTTGTCTGCCGCCTCTGCATTCCCGGGGTCCAGACCGACAACACCCTCAGTAACAGAATCAACTTGTATCGGTTGGCAACAAAACGCTTCATGGCGAGGATGTTAGAAAGTTTTCCATAGCGGTCAGTGAGAGTGAAAAGATTGTCATTTTCCACATAATACAAAAAAAAAAAAAAGCCCATCGTTCATGGAAGCCACAGGTGACAGGAGCAGGAAGCAAAGATGTTTTTTTTCCTGGCTAGATCAACAAGGCAAGTCAGGCTGTTAGGAGTCCAGCAGTGTGGCCAGGACAATATTATATACAGCCTGAGGTTGTTGTTTATGACAGTAAAAGCTGGTGTGACACACAAGATGGATTCCTTCGGTGAAAATTGCTCTCATACCCGCTGGTCTGCTTTCTCGCAGCCTCCAGTGGCGTTGAAAATAAAAAAACATTTTGAGTGCAAGAAAAAAGCGAGACGCCGCGGATAATCTCGTCCAAATCTCTTTGTCATTTGAATGAAAATGAGTCGCGCTCACAAAGTTTACTGGCAGCGTCGTGGCGCGCTCCCGACTCGTGACATGACATTTGCGATTCATAAAAGCGGATGTAATCCCTAATTAGCAGCCTTGTTTTTAATTTCCCCTAACGGCGCTGAACTTTTCGGCCAAATTAGCGCCTCCGTCAGACTAACCTCCAGCACTGCTCGGGGGGAGGGGGGGGCTAAATTACCGCCAAGGAAATCCATATCTCCTGCTAATGTGCGGAGAAGGCACGATAACAGCCTCCTTCAAAAATGCCAGCGACATTAGTATTCTTGGAGCGTCTTTTTGGCGCGTCATATTTTTTTTTTTAATCGATAAAAAAATAAATTTTTTGCTCTGTCAGCAAAGATCCCGCCGGTGTTGTACATCTCCCTCTTGGTTTGACAACACATCAGCAATCTATCTTCATGTGTATTATTTATGAGCAGAAACCTGCTAATTCTCTACATGCTGACTTTAAACGGTTTTGATGGGAACGCGTTGGGTCATTTTTGATCAAACTGTGATACTGGCTGTGGAAGTTGCTTCCGAGCAGTTCCACTGTAGACATGGCACAGGAGCCACGTGTGCAGTTTTTAACAAAGTTTTTAATGTACATAGGTTTTTTTCAAAATCTTTCTCCCGCAGAACGTGACTTTTCAGTCACGTCCGTATCCTCTCTCCCCTCCTGCTACCGGCTGCTTACTGTTAAAGACAACAGATGATTAGATTAACACGTACCACCTGTGGAATCTAATCACCTGCCAGCTGTCAGCACTGCCACGCAGTCTAAGTCTTGTCGAAGTCTAGGACTTGGTAACAGACAACGAAGACGACTATTTTTGGACAAATTAAGATTCACAACCTTATCTTTTTGAAGCTGAATGAACAGAGGATGAACTGCTGGTTGTGGAAGCGAACACGAAGTAGAGGGTGAAACGTTGGAGCAGACGGAAGCCGAGAGAGTGAGGTCGGCGTGACACTAAGCTGCAAAAGTTGAATTCGGAAACAAGCTATTTTGACATAAATGGAGTGCTTACCCCATTTAAACTGGAAAAAACTTCCTCGGCCAGCTGGACTAAACGCACAACTGTCCATCGAGTGAGTCACTTTATTATCGATCATGATACACAAAGCACGTCATGCGTGTTAGTACAACTACAGTACATACGCTGTCCAGCTAGCTGTGTACAAACAAAACATGAAATGTGGGATAATTAGGGATGATACTCGAAACCGGTTTTCCCGGTTGTTTGATATGAAAAGAACCGAGTCCTCGGACTCGAATCCCTTTTTGAGAACCGGTACCCGTTATCGAGACCACTATAGTAAAGAAAAAGAGTTGATTCTTTATTCGAATCCCGTCCAGACCAGAAATGCTCCGTGTGACATCACAAGAAATGACGCCACGTAGCTCAGTCATTAGGCGCAGATAGCGAAAGCAGGAAAAATGGACGGGAAAAAGCGCTCCAAGGTGTAATAAAGTTCAAAACAAAAGCTATAATCCATCGAATAACTTTACTGAGAGATTTTAGCAGGGTAAAACACATGACGAACACTTTTACGACCAACCGGAAACATAGCAACCAGGCTAGCAACGCACCTCCTTTACGGCAGCTGTCGCAACGTTCTTAAAGCAACCGCAGCACATACTGTACATCAGTGGCGTGCGGTGAGGTTAATGTCTGGTGAGACACTGCATCATCACAGTCAGATTTACAAACATATGAACCCTAAATAGTATCTTATTCACCATGTGATTGGCAGCAGTTAACGGGTTATGTTTAAAAGCTCATACCAGCATTCTTTACACAACTGTAGCACACAAAAAAGCACATTTAATAAAAAAAACATTATTATGGTCTTACCTTTCTTGCTGGACAGCCTTTGCGTGTGTACCACGCCGTTTGAAAAGAACGGGTCTTCTGTCCCGAAGTCAAAAGCAAACCTTTTAGCTCCGGCGTTGGTCTACCTTTAATTATTACCTCCTGCTTCGATTGAAAGTCCAGTTTAGAAAACGGTTTTATTTTATATATGTAATCCCCCATGTTTTTAATAAAAGTCCAGGCTAGAGGAAATAAACAATCGCTTGCAAACTTTTTTTTTTTTTTCTTCTGCGGCCGAGGAATGATCTCTGGGATCACTACCGCCCTCTACCACCAGGAGGCCGGATTACTGCGAGCCTCAACCAGTACGTCTTTTGCAGCGGATTTATGAATGCTCAGCACAAGAAATACGTTACACACATACAGTTTTTGACCAAATACACTGTACATTATATACCTCAGCTAACTAAACTATGCCATAGTTTAGTTAGCTGATATAATTTATATAGCAATACAGTCTCACTGCACAGCAGCTCAGCAGTTAGCCGAGCCATTGTGCACAATCCATGTTGAGGCACAAATCAGTGACGTGCCTCATCTGGCTGCTGATCACCACACCGTCTCTTGTCAGTATTTAAACGGCAAATGTGAAAATAAAAATAAAAATAATCTAAAACTGGTGAAGTTAAATGGAAAATAACTTTAGTATAATCACTGGATACATATAACAATTTAATTATTATTTTTTTCTTTTTACATTTTTTTTCTTTCAATGACGGCAGATGAGGCCCCGCCTCCCCTGCCTCTAGTGACGGCACGCCACTGCTGTACATATAGATACAACACATCTCCCTTTTTGAACTTTTGTTTTTCTTTCCTTGTAAACAAAACAAAATCACACTGTATATGTGTTGTCTGTCTAATTATAAATAATGCAGACGAGGCGTGTTGGCTGAGTTCTTGACGTTTACTTTCACAGCGTAGCAACATGCAACACTTTTCGGGGCTACCGCGCATGCTCGTGACTCCCGTTGCATGCTGGGTAGTGTAGTTGTTATATTCTCTAGCTCATAACATCTTTCCCCCTATAAAGAAATAATGTTAACTCAATAAAGTGTATTTCTTTTTTTAGCTTTAACGTTTCATTTTTTAGCATTGTAACCACATTTGCAAACAACTTTTCTCTTCATAAAATGTTCTTTCATTAAAGAAATAAAGTGCAAAAATGTCAAAGCATCATAAGTTAAAGTTAAAGTTAAAGTACCAATGATTGTCACACACACACTAGGTGTGGTGAAATTTGTCCTCTGCATTTGACCCATCCCCTTGTTCACCCCCTGGGAGGTGAGGGGAGCAGTGGGCAGCAGACAAACAGTTATGTCAAATAGCAGCAGAAGTGCACTTTTTGGAGAGCTGTATTATTTTCAGTTTTGTGCCCAAGGTACTGATTTTATTTAACACTATATTATTATTTATACACCTATAGTGATCACAGAGACAGGTTGTTTTTGTGTTACTGTATATATTTGTTTCTCTGAAAAATCCCACTTAATATACTTTGGGTAACAACAGTCAATATTTATTTATTTTATTTTATTTTTTTAGGTGAGTAACAGTCAATATTTATTTATTTATTAGATTTTATTTTTTATTATATAATAAAAGTGAGCTTTTGTTAAACCAAATATTGTGTGTTTTTTTCCATATACAACAACCTATCTGGACTCGATAAGAGAATCGATAAGGAATCGGTTCGATAAGAGGATTCGATAATAGGCTCGAACTCGATAATTCCTTATCAAACATCATCCCTAGGGATAATACTTTTAAAATACTTTAATATGATTATTCATGTTTTTCAGTCAGTACAGATTGGTGTTTTATCCCATTGTGTTGTGCATTACAAACTCAAACGTGTTTCGTTTTGACGTAGAAGGTAGCTTAACTTTCGTTGTAGTTTGCTTTTAAGGCTAATACCGAAGCACGCCGATGTGTTACTACGACAGAAAAATAGTTCCTCAGTGTTCGCTCTTACAATAACAATGTCGCTACAGTTTGGTTATTATACAGGTTATGGAACGTAAATGAAGTATTGTTGACAGTTTTTGAATGCATTTTTAAAGTCATTTAGAGGTAGAATTGATTGCTCCAATTAACTACATTGCTAGCTACCTAGAACAAGCCGGTTTTTACATGTCAGAATGCAAAAAAAAAGAAAAACCTTTTGTCTTCTTGTCTCTCGGAAGGATTGTGAACAATAGGCAGAATTAAAAAAAAAAAAAAAAAAGTGCAGTTCCCCTTTTAAAACATTTTTATTACAGAATAAAAGAAACAACGTTAGTAAAGTTGTTCTTTAATGTTAGTAATGATACAATATTATGCACAGGGTTACTTTTTATTAATAGACAAATTATACTAATTGAAAAGCACTGGGTTAGACTAATATTTTGTAAAGGATCATTGCACGTCTGTGCCCTGATTATAATGAATGAATAATGTTTCCCTGTAGTTGATGAACATAGGGTACAGTAGTACGTCAACTTACAAGCTCAATTGTTTCCACGACCGAGCTCGTAACTTAAGTTAGCGCCGCCCATTGAAATGAAATCAAACCAATTTAATCGGTGCTGTGCCCCCCGAAACAGTACAATTTTAACATCTACCGTATTTTTCGGACTATAAGTCGCAGTTTTTTTCATAGTTTGGCCGGGGGTGCGACTTATACTCAGGAGCGACTTATGTGTGAAATTATTAACCCAGTACCGTAAAATATCAAATAATATTATTTAGCTCATTCACGTAAGAGACTAGACGTATAAGATTTCATGGGATTTAGCGATTAGGAGTGACAGATTGTTTGGTAAACGTATAGCATGTTCTATATGTTATAGTTATTTGAATGACTCCTACCATAATATGTTATGTTAAAAGCCTACTGAAATGAATTTTTTTTTATTTAAACGGGTAGAGCAGATCCAATCTATGTGTCATACTTGATCATTTCGCGATATTGCCATATTTTTGCTGAAAGGATTTAGTAGAGAACAACGACGATAAAGATCGCAACTTTTGGTATCTGATTTTAAAAAAGCCTTGCCCCTACCGGAAGTAGCGTGACGTAGGCAGTTGAAAGGCTCCTCACATTTTCCTATTGTTTTCAATGCAGCTAGAGCGATTTGGACGGAGAAAGCGACGATTACCCCATTAATTTGAGCGAGGATGAAAGATTCGTGGATGAGGAACGTTAGAGTGAAGGACTAGAATGCAGTGCAAGATATATCTTTTTTCGCTCTGACCGTAACTTAGGTACAAGCTGGCTCATTGGATTCCACACTCTCTCCTTTTTCTATTGTGGATCACGGATTTGTATTTTAAACCACCTCGGATACTATATCCTCTTGAAAATGAGAGTCGAGAACGCGAAATGGACATTCATAGTGACTTTTATCTCCACGACAATACATCGACGAAACACTTTAGCTACGGAGCTAACGTGATAGCATCGTGCTTAACTGCATACAGAAACAAAATGAATAAATCCCTGAATGGAAGGATAGACAGAAAATCAACAATACTATTAAACCATGGACATGTAAATACACGGTTAATGCTTTCCAGCCTGGCGAAGGTTAACAATGCTGTTGCTAACGACGCCATTGAAGCTAACTTAGCAACCGGACCTCACAGAGCTATGCTAAAAACAATAGCTATCCACCTACGCCAGCCAGCCCTCATCTGCTCATCAACACCCGTGCTCACCTGCGTTCCAGCGATCGACGGTGCAACGAAGGACTTCACCCGATCACAGATGCGGTCAGCGAGACATAGGACGTTAAGGTGAGTTCGGCGGCTAGCGCGTCTGCTATCCATCTCTGTCTTCCTGGTTGTGTTGCTGTAGTCCGCCGCTAATACACCGATCCCAACTACAACTTTCTTCTTTGCAGTCTCCATTGTTCATTAAACAAATTGCAAAAGATTCAACAACACAGATGTCCAGAATACTGTGGAATTTTGGGATGAAAACAGAGCTTTTTTGTATTGTATTCAATGGGGTACCAATACTTCCGTATCAACTGATTTGTCACGCGCATACCTCATCATATCTAGACGTTTTCAACCGGAAGTGTGGCGGGAAATTTAAAATTGCAATTTATAAGTTAACCCGGCCGTATTGGCATGTGTTGCAATGTTAAGATTTCATCATTGATATATAAACTATCAGACTGCGTGGTCGGTAGTAGTGGGTTTCAGTAGGCCTTTAACATACCAGGCACGTTCTCAGTTGGTTATTTATGCGTCATATAACGTACACTTATTCAGCCTGTTGTTCACTATTCTTTATTTATTTTAAATTGCCTTTCAAATGTCTATTCTTGGTGTTGGGTTTTGTCAAATACATTTCCAAAAAAATTGCGACTTATACTCCAGTGCGACTTATATATGTTTTTTCCCTTCTCTATTATGCATTTTCGGCCGGTGCGATTTATACTCCGGAACGACTTATACTCCGAAAAATACGGTAGCATGCCCTTTAGAAAGAAAAGCAGACTTTTTAGATGAGTAATAGACTAGTACAGTGATTCTCAAACTCATCTAGTGTAGTATAAATATGTAATGTATATGTAGTATCATTGTTGATGATTGTGAATTGTGTGTAATGTTACAGCGGACAAAAATGTTAAATATATTTGTTAAAAAAACAAAACAAAACAAAACCCTGCCCTGTTTTTAATGAATACGTAGGCCTACTATGCTACTGTATTTTGAATGTTGGTCATTATGGTGGTATTTGTAGAGCCAAGTATTTTCTGAGGTGGTACTTTGTAAAAAAAAAAAAAAAAAAAAGTTTGAGAACCACTGGACTTGTTACAAACAACGACAGTAGTTTTATGTAATGTAATAATAATGTATTTACCGGTACTTTTACCAGCAGACTGAAAAGGACTCAAAATACTCTTTGGTCTTTTCTGATTGGCGTCGTCCCATCTCATTAAATACAACTTGTACAATGAACCAAGTTGGTAAATAATAGAGGTCGACCTGTATGTTTTTTTTTTTCCAGGGCCGATACCAATACAGATTATTAATAGTCAGGGAGGCTGACAACCGATATACAGTACATTTGCAGTAAAAAATAATTTAAACAAGGATATTATACGTCAGTAAATAGCTGGACGAGGCTTGAAGTTGTTTTTTTAACATGATTTTTGAGGAAACGTTGGACAAGAAGTAACATATTGTTTAATTTAGCACCAAAAAAAATCAGGGGATTTCACAAACACCTTAATTAGGTGTCAGCATTTGAAAATATAGGAAATCTACTGGGAAAATTGGTAAAAACATTGGATTTCTCGACATGTATTCAAATGTATACAGTTTTATAGAAGTTTATAGATTTAATACATTCAATATATTCTCTCGTGGGGAACTCTGAAATACTGCAAACTTTTGAATAAAAGAAATTCTGGCTTCCTTCACGTAGCTTGGAGACGAGACATTTTTCAAGCCGGCTGACATAATTTCTTCCTGGATGTTCCAGAAAGTATGAGAATGATGCCTCCTCTTCTTTACTTATATGGTAAATCGGCTCTTTATCGATATATTTACACAAAGTTTTTGGCAGAGATATCGTTTCTGTCATCTGAGAGGGAGGGGATTTGGGAGCGTGGCCGTGTGAGCGCTGCAGTGAAACAAAAAAACAATGACATGCAGGGCAAAAGGACTGGTGTATTATTGTAATATTGTATGTATTATGATCACTAATTATTATTACTAAGTATTATGATCACTAATTAATATTAAAAAGAATATTAAATAATTTAAATACTGGTATCACATGTGTATATAGATACAAACCCCGTTTCCATATGAGTTGGGAAATTGTGTTAGATGTAAATATAAACAGAATACAATGATTTGAGTACCTTGGAGGTAGAAAAGCGCTATACAAGTATAACCCATTTATCATTTATATTTGCAAATCCTTTTCAACCCATATTCAATTGAATGCACTACAAAGACAAAATATTTGATGTTCAAACTCATAAACTTTTTTTTTTTTTGTAAATAATAATTAACTTAGAATTTCATGGCTGCAACACGTGCCAAAGTAGTTGGGAAAGGGCATGTTCACCACTGTGTTACATGGCCTTTCCTTTTAACAACACTCAGTAAACGTTTGGGAACTGAGGAGACACATTTTTTAAGCTTCTCAGGTGGAATTCTTTCCCATTCTTGCTTGATGTACAGCTTAAGTTGTTCAACAGTCCGGGGGTCTCCGTTGTGGTATTTTAGGCTTCATAATGCGCCACACATTTTCAATGGGAGACAGGTCTGGACTACAGGCAGGCCAGTCTGGTACCCGCACTCTTTTACTATGAAGCCACGTTGATGTAACACGTGGCTTGGCATTGTCTTGCTGAAATAAGCAGGGGCGTCCATGGTAACGTTGCTTGGATGGCAACATATGTTGCTCCAAAACCTGTATGTACCTTTCAGCATTGATGGCGCCTTCACAGATGTGTAAGTTACCCATGTCTTGGGCACTAATACACCCTCATACCATCACAGATGCTGGCTTTTGAACTTTACGCCTATAACAATCCGGATGGTTCTTTTCTTCTTTGGTCCGTAGGACACGACGTCCACTGTTTCCAAAAACAATTTGAAATGTGGACTCGTCAGACCACAGAACACTTTTCCACTTTGTATCAGTCCATCTTAGATGAGCTCAGGCCCGGCGAAGCCAACGGCGTTTCTGAGTGTTGTTGATAAACGGTTTTCGCCTTGCATTGGATAGTTTTAACTTGCACTTACAGATGTAGCGACCAACTGTAGTTACTGACAGTGGGTGTCTGAAGTGTTCCTGAGCCCATGTGGTGATATCCTTTACACACTGATGTCGCTTGTTGATGCAGTACAGCCTGAGGGATTGAAGGTCACGGGCTTAGCTGCTTACGTGCAGTGATTTCTCCAGATTCTCTGAACCCTTTGATGATATTATGGACCGTAGATGGTGAATTCCCTAAATTCCTTGCAATAGCTGGTTGAGAAAGGTTTTTCTTAAACTGTTCAACAATTCGCTCACGCATTTGTTGACAAAGTGGTGACCCTCACCCCATCCTTGTTTGTGAATGACTGAGCATTTCATGGAATCTACTTTTATACCCAATCATGGCACCCACCTGTTCCCAATTAGCCTGTTTACCTGTGGGATGTTCCAAATAAGTTTTTAATGAGCATTCCTCAACTTTATTAGTATTTATTGCCACCTTTCCCAACTTCTTTGTCACGTGTTGCTGGCATCAAATTGTAAAGTTAATGATTATTTGCAAAAAATTTTTTTTTTACCAGTTTGAACATCAAATATGTTGTCTTTGTAGCATATTCAACTGAATTAGGGTTGAAAATGATTTGCAAATCTTTGTATTCTGTTTATATTTACATCTAACACAATTTCCCAACTCATATGGAAACGGGGTTTGTATATAGATAGTACTTTATTGATTCCTTCAGGAGAGTTCCCTCAGGAAAATTAAAATTGCATCAGCTAATGTAGTTTTGTTGTAGTTCTGGAAAAAAAAAAAAAAAAAAAACTTGATAAAAAGAGGCGTCAAAATGCCAAATATCGGCACCGATAATCAGCCTGGCTTGTAAACGGTCGATCTCGAGTCAATAAGGCTGAGATAGCAGGGAGTAATGGCGTTGAAAAAGGGAATGTTCCGAGTTTTGCTATCTGTCACAATTAGAGTAAAGGGGGAGAAGAGTGGGCGCTTTTCGGGCGATGTGCTGGGAGGGTTATTTTCTCACTATGCTGGGCAGCAGCATGGACACCTTGAGCTGCTTCAGGCGAGCACATGAATCTGAACTGTAGGCGGACAAGTTACACCGGCCCCAACGGAGGACGTCGTCGACTATGGCGGGAGCGTGCGGTGGTAGCTGGCCCGCTGCTAATACTTTCCAAAGGTTGGAACAGGCAAAGTTATTTCGATCTTTTGCTAAAAGCTAATGCTAGCGTGTGAGACCGGAGGCTCGAAACTCAAATTTATGCCGGAGCATAACAAAAAGCCAAGAGACCGCTCCCATGTCAAAATACTTGTAAGTACTTCCAATTACGGTATTTTTCAGACTATAAGGCGCATTTAAAATCCTTTAATTTTCTCCAAAATCGACAGTGCGCCTTAGAACCGGGTGCGCCTAATGTACGAAATATTTCTGGTTGTTCTTACCGACCTCAAACTATTTTATTTGGTACATGGTGTAATGGTAAGTGTAGATGGCAGTCACACATAAGAGATACATGTAGACTGTAAGATGACGCCTGTAAACACCAAAACTTCAAACGTTCCATTGAGAATATAGAACATTACACATGGCGCTCAAAAATCTGTCAAAATGTTTTAATAGGACTTTGATAAGCTATGAAGCCGCACCGCTTGATGAATTGTCGGAACATTACGGCGACCGTAGTCAGACCGCAAAATAGCAGCCATTAGCAGACATATCATCTGGCGTTTTTTTGCGCAATATTATTATTTTTACCTTCTGGTACCTGCTGATGTGTATTTGGGATCTGCATAAGTCCTGAAAGTTTGCGTTCGTCCGCCATTGTAGTCCGTGTTGACGCCGTAGTCGATAAGCTTCTTCTTTTTCTCTATCTTCTTGTCACGGGACATTCATCCTCCGCTGTTGCCATTTCTAATATAAACTAGCGTACCGTTCTAACTAGAGATGTCCGATAATGGCTTTTTTGAAGATATCCGATATTCCGATATTGTCCAACCCTTAATTACCAATTCTGATATCAACCGATACCGATATATACAGTCGTGGAATTAACACATTATTATGCCTAATTTTGTTGTGATGCCCCGCTGGATGCATTAAACAATGTAACAAGGTTTTCCAAAATAAATCAACTCAAGTTATGGAAAAAAATGCCAACATGGCACTGCCATATTTATTATTGAAGTCACAAAGTGCATTATTTTTTTTTAACATGCCTCAAAACAGCAGCTTGGAATTTGGGACATGCTCTCTCTGAGAGAGCATGAGGAGGTTGAGGTGGGCGGTGTTGGGGGGGCGGGGAGTAGGGGGTGTTTATTGTAGCGTCCCGGAAGAGTTAGTGCTGCAAGGGGTTCTGGGTATTTGTTCTGTTGTGTTTATGTTGTGTTACGGTGCGGATGTTCTCCCGAAATGTGTTTGTCATTCTTGTTTGGTGTGGGTTCACAGTGTGGCGGGTATTTGTAACAGTGTTAAAGTTGTTTATACGGCCACCCTCAGTGTGACCTGTATGGCTGTTGACCAAGTATGCAGTGCATTCACTTGTGTGTGCGTGAAAAGCCGTAGATATTATGTGACTGGGCCGGCACGCAAAGGCAGTGCCTTTAAGGTTTATTGGCGCTCTGTACTTCTCCCTACGTCCGTGTACACAGCGGCGTTCTAAAAAGTCATACATTTTACTTTTTGAAACCGATACCGGTAATTTTCAAACCGATACAGATAATTTCCGATATTACATTTTAAAGCATTTATCGGCCGATAATATCGGCAGTCCGATATTATCGGACATCCCTAGTTCTAACTTATGTCTGTCCGCAGACTCACTATGAAAGCGCTAAAAACCACCAATGTAGTGGGTTTACATAATTCACCCAAGGAACTTTAGTTATTAGAGAGTTCCGGACACATTTCTAGCAATATTGTTGCACTAGTGAGCCACAGATGAGAAGATGCTGCTCCATTATTGATTTAGGAACATTTGAATGTCATTAAAACAGTAAGCTCCATCTTTTGACACTTCTTCCACTCCCGTCCTTGCACGCTACACCGCTACAACAAAGATGACGGGGAGAAGACGCTGTCGAAGGTGAGCCACGTAAATAAGATCGCCCACAAAACGGCGCATCCTGAAGCGACTGTCAGAAAGCGGCTTGAAGATGATCAGTAAAACATCATCTATGCAACATTTTGACCAAAGAACCACCGTTACATGTTATGTAGACCACAAGGAAGTGTTTTACATTTAGAAAAAAATTCACAATATGACCCCTTTAATGTGCCTTATGTATGAAAATAGACCTGAATAGACCCGCTCATCGGCAGTGCACCCTATGGTCCAAAAAATGTGGTAACATCCTTTTATTTCTCAAAAATCCAAAATGTGCTTTATAACCCGGTGCGCCTAACGTACACATTAATTCTGGTTGTGCTTACCGACCTACAAGCAATTTAATTTGGTACATGACCTGTAGATGGCAGTCACACATAAGAGATATGTTTGGACTGCAGTTTGACCTGTTCAATAAATGACGCTAGCAACCACAGGTTAACAAGCAAAACCTAAATTTGAATGTTCATCCATCCATCCATTTTCTACCGCTTGTCCCTTTCGGTGTTGCGGGGGGTGCTGGAACCTATACCAGCTGCATTCGGGTGGAAGGCGGGGCACACTTTGGACAAATGGCCACCTCATCGCAGGGCCAACACAGATAGACAGACAACATTCACACTCACATTCACACACTAGGGCCAATTTAGTGTTGCCAATCAACCTATCCCCAGGTGCATGTTTTTGGAGGTGGGAGGAAGCCGAAGTGAAGCGGGAATCCACACAGACACGGGGAGAACATGCAAACTCCACACAGAAAGACCCCGAGCCTGGGGATTGAACCAATGACCTTCGTATTGTGAGGCACATGCACTAACCCCTCTACCACCGTGCTAAATTATATTGTTTAATTGAGAATAAAAAACATTACACAGTGTCATGATCTGGGTCATGTTATGTTGAATTTGGTATATCCTTAGTTGTTTATTTCTGTTTCAGCACCCTCGTTTGTTTCCTTAGTTGCTATGGGTGCTAACTTTCCTCACCTGCCTCTGATTAGTGGTTGGGATGCTCACCTGCTCCCATTGACTAATCAGAGAGCTATTTATTACTGCCTCTCGCCACACTCTGTCTGGCAGTCTTGCTCGTTTCATGCGACAGCTTGCCTTTTTGGTTTCTCCTACTTGTCACCAGCCTTTGATTGTTCCCAAGTTAAGCTTTGCCGAAGTTTCCCATGCCATCGGCATGTCGCCCTTTTTAAAAACATGTTCCTCGCTTATTGATAATAAAGAAGCGTCTTACTTGCATGCTGCTTTTCCACAACCATGCGGCCGAGACGTAACACACATGCCGCTCAAAAATCTAAAAAAAGGTTTTTGTACGACTTTGGTAAGCTACGAAACTGCACTGCTACCGTAGTCAGACGTACTGTGCTCAAACATACTGTCAGGTTTAAACATAGATGACATCTATTAAAACAGACAAGAAGCAAATAGTCAAACAGAGACATAATTCAATTTGGCTCAGTGAGGAGAAACGTGTACATCTATACCCTTGTACCGTGTCATTACGCTCTGCCAAAAGATTGTACGCCTCCTTCTTTTATTTGGACCTTCCCTGACCACATGGCAACAGCTGCTTCCAAAGGAACGGGGTCGTAAACAGCCATCGCCTTTGATTACAAAACAGTTCAAAAGAAAAGGTCGGTTCAAAAAAGAGGTTGTAAAAGAGTTCAAAAAGAGGTTCGTAAAAGAGTTCAAAAAGAGCTGTCAGGAACTTGGGCAGATCCTGCCTTCTCTCCGCTTTGTAGTCCTTGGGCTGAAACAATATATTTCTGTTGATTACAATACAATATACACTACCGTTCAAAAGTTTGGGGTCACCCAAAAAATTTTGTGGAATAGCCTTCATTTCTAAGAACAAGAATAGACTGTCGAGTTTCAGAGGAACGTTCTCTTTTTCTGGCCATTTTGAGCATTTAATTGACCCCACAAATGTGATGCTCCAGAAACTCAATCTGCTCAAAGGAAGGTCAGTTTTGTAGCTTCTGTAACGAGCTAAACTGTTTTCAGATGTGTGAGCATGATTGCACAAGGGTTTTCTAATCATCAATTAGCCTTCTGAGCCAATGAGCAAACACATTGTACCATTAGAACACTGGAGTGATAGTTGCTGGAAATGGGCCTCTATACACCTATGTAGATATTGCACCAAAAACCAGACATTTGCAGCTAGAATAGTCATTTACCACATTAGCAATGTATAGAGTGTATTTCTTTAAAGTTAAGACTAGTTTAAAGTTATCTTCATTGAAAAGTACAGTGCTTTTCCTTCAAAAATAAGGACATTTCAATGTGACCCCAAACTTTTGAACGGTAATGTATATTATATTATTCATTATTATTATTGTCTATTGTGAGCGAACTGTGGTGCTGAATTTCCCCCAGGGATCAATAAAGTACTTTCTATTCTATTCTATGAAAGAAACAGAACACCTTCATGTTGCTTCCCCCCTACACAGTGGAGTTTTACAAGCCTTCTTCTTGGTAGGTTCAAAGACAGCTTTTGGTCTTCTCGCCGGGAACTCATTTCAACACAAAGTTTTTTTGATAACTTAGATACAATTATTCTAACACATATGGGTATTATCATGTCATGTATAAGGACCCCAAAATGGCACCTATTAGGAGACGTATTTTTTAGGCGTTTTGTTTTGCAATATTATAATCCTTATTATTATATACTTTTCTTCCCTATTGGTACCTGCTGATGTGAATTTGGAATCTGCATAAGTCCAGAAAATTGGCCATTTTAGTCCTCGCCGTGGTCAATAAGCTCCTTCTTTTTCTCTATCTGTTGTGGGGAATTTATCCTTATCCATTTAACTGTTGCCATTTCTAATATTAGAAATAGCCTACTGTTCTAACTTATACCTCTCAGTAGACTCGCTATGGAAGCGCTAGAACCTACCGGTACAACAAAGATGACGGAAAGAAGATGCTGTCAAAGGGGAGGCACGTAAATAGCGCATCCTGAAGAGACGGCCAGAAAGCGGCTTGACGATGATCTGTAAAACAATCTATGAAACATTTTGACCAATGAACCACCATTACATTTTATGTAGATCATAATATTGTCAAGCGGTGACAAGCGATGCCTCGCGGAGGACGCAGGAGGTTGTAGTGATTTTTAGGATGCAGACAAACGAGGTAGCAGCGTGCAGTAAAAATTTATATTTATTGATAAATGAACAAAAAGCGAGAGCAACGAGAAAGTGCTCTGCCCGGACCGACTATGAAGAAAACAAAACAAACTGAAACCCAGCAAAACACTCACAGGAAATGTGGAGCAGACGGCGTCCACAAAGTAGTGCGTATTAGGCTTAGCATCAAAAGGCTCCTCTGTAGTCCGGTGAACAGATAATAACAACAATGTCCCCAAAACAAAGGTAGAAAAAGGATCAACTTAAATAGTCTTGATTGCAAACAGAAAACAGTTGAGGGGAAATGCTCCGGGACAGAAATGAAGCAGCCATGGGAAAACACCAACAAAACCGGAAGAGCCGCCAAAATAAAAGCACAGGACAGGAAATAAAACACTAAACACCAGAAAACACTAACAAAACGCAACATAAGGCACCAGCCGTGTCAAATATGACCCCTTTAATGCGCCTTATAATTCTGTTCGCATTTTGTATGAAAATAGACCCGCTCATTGGCAGTGCGCCTTAAAATCTGATGCGCCCTACGGTCCGAAAAATGCCGATCCAGTTTTTTAAAGTTCTAATTTATAAACAAAATGTGTTGCTACAATCGCATAAATTGTGATATGTTATGCTCATTTGTGCGCCAGATGTTAAGAATTGCATGATAACAAAATGCTGTGCCGGTCCTTACATGGCGCATGTAAGGCGCACCCAAGTTGTTAGCTTGTTGCTGCGCTCGCTGTCAGGCTGCCCTTCAGTGAGATCTTAAACTTTTAATCTGTTTAATAGTGCGTCTGTTTTCCCGCGTGTAGCGAAATGATCGCAGGTTCTTGTCGAGCAGCCACAGATTGGTGAGAACAATGTTTGGGCCAGCAGTCCGTATGATTGTTTTCCTTACACCCGCTTGTAAACGATGTGTCTCTCTGCTGTCCAAGGCACACCTGAACGCATCGTTTGATTGTCCCACATTAGCCCGTGAGGCAAATTGATTATAATGAGAGAGAGAGAGAGAGAGAGAGAGAGAGTTGAAAGAAATAACCAATCACGCCAATTAGTGTCTTTGTGACCTCACTAATCAAGCAAGGAGGAGGCGCCACACATCCTGCAGGTGTGGTCCGCTTCTCCCGCGCTGGCGGAAAAATCATTGCTATTCATTCCCCTTTCCCGCTAATTCCCCCCACTGTAGTTTCCCCACTCTGACTTGACAGAGCGACCGCGGGTTAAACGCCGGGGGGAGCGTTCCATCACGACGAGATCCCATCCAATTAAATACAGATTTAATCAGCCCCGCGGTCGGCCGGTGAATATGCAATTTGATGAGGCCGGTGGCGATCGGAGGCCCGGTGGCGCACTGGGCGCTGGTTTCCATCTTTGGATAGCGGGATTGACTCTGTGGGTGATGGCATCGTGGGGGGGTCGGGTGGTGGCTTGATCCTATCAGTTGACGAGAACCATCCAACCGTGGACGCGTTTAATTTTTCACAAGCTAGGGCAAAAAGCTCCTAACTTTATGTCATGTCGTCAAAGGACGAGCTTGTGGTAATTTTTGTCGTTTGTACACAACAACATTTGAATAGATTTAGCGGACGCTCAAATTTTTGTTTCTCTTTTTGTGCTTAACAAAACTGGTAGTTCGTCTTCATGCCCTTTGAAGCAGGAAGTAGCATGCTAGTTGTCAAACAAATCCGATTTTCTTTGAGGAATGCGTTTTGTCTTTTTTACTGTCTGCGTCACTAAAATATGTCCCCCCTTACCCAGAAGCAAAAATAGTACAGCCCAGTCATCTTGTGCTATAGCCCAAGAATCAGGAAGTAGCCACTAGCTAACAAACGTAACAAAACTGTGCTTGGTAATTGTTGTCTATTTTCTATTTTTTTAACAGTTTGAGTGTTCCTCCACCCCAGAATTGATACTCGTACGATCCTGTCTTCTTGTGTTATTCTCCAAAAACCAGGAAGTAGCCACTCACTAGCAAACAGAGTAAAAAAAACTGCGAGCTATGATTTACAATTTTTTAAAGAGCTAGTTTATTTGATATTTTCCAAAGTTTGAGTCACAATAACTGTTCCCCCATGCCAGAACTCAAAATCGTACAGTCCTATTATTTCCCCAAAAAACAGGAAGTAGTTTATAAAGTAACACAGCTTTGAGACATGATTTACATTTTTTCAAGAGTTTGTTTGATATATTTCACTGTTAGCATCACCATGAAAGTATCCCGCCGAACCCTGGCTTAGAAATAGTACAGTCCTACCATCTTGTGTTATTCCCAAAGAACCAAGAAGTAGCCACTAGCTAACAAATAAACAAAATTATGAGCAACAATTTTATACTTTTTTGAGAGTTTATTTGATCTCTTTCACTGTTTTGTGTCACAATGAAAGTCTTCCTCCCAAGTCAGAATCAAAAATAGTCCAGTCATGTTTTCTTGCGTTATTTCCCAAGAACCAGGAAGTAGCCACTCGCTAGCAAACAGAGTAAAAAAGCTGCGAGCTATGATTTAAAATGTTTAAAGAGCTAGTTTATTTTATATTTTCCACAGTTTGAGTCACAATAACTGTTCCCCCATGCCAGAATTCAAAATCGTACAGTCCTATTATTTCCCCAAAAAACAGGAAGTAGTTTAGAAAGTAACACAGCTTTGAGACATGATTTACAATTTTTCAAGAGTTTGTTTGATATATTTCACTGTTAGCATCACCATGAAAGTATCCCGCCGAACCCTGGCTTAGAAATAGTACAGTCCTACCATCTTGTGTTGTTCCCAAAGAACCAAGAAGTAGCCACTAGCTAACAAATAAACACAATTATGAGCAACAATTTTTAACTTTTTTGAGTTTATTTGATCTCTTTCACTGTTTTGTGTCACAATGAAAGTGTTCCTCCCAAGTCAGAATCAAAAATAGTCCAGTCATGTTTTCTTGCGTTATTTCCCAAGAACCAGGAAGTAGCCACTCGCTAGCAAACATAGTAAAAAAGCTGCGAGCTACGATTTAAAATGTTTAAAGAGCTAGTTTATTTTATATTTTCCACAGTTTGAGTCACAATAACTGTTCCCCCATGCCAGAATTCAAAATCGTACAGTCCTATTATTTCCCCAAAAAACAGGAAGTAGTTTAGAAAGTAACACAGCTTTGAGACATGATTTACAATTTTTCAAGAGTTTGTTTGATATATTTCACTGTTAGCATCACCATGAAAGTATCCCGCCGAACCCTGGCTTAGAAATAGTACAGTCCTACCATCTTGTGTTGTTCCCAAAGAACCAAGAAGTAGCCACTAGCTAACAAATAAACACAATTATGAGCAACAATTTTTAACTTTTTTGAGTTTATTTGATCTCTTTCACTGTTTTGTGTCACAATGAAAGTGTTCCTCCCAAGTCAGAATCAAAAATAGTCCAGTCATGTTTTCTTGCGTTATTTCCCAAGAACCAGGAAGTAGCCACTCGCTAGCAAACATAGTAAAAAAGCTGCGAGCTACGATTTAAAATGTTTAAAGAGCTAGTTTATTTTATATTTTCCACACTTTGAGTCACAATAACTGTTACCCCATGCCAGAACTCAAAATCGTACAGTCCTATTATTTCCCCAAAAAACAGTAAGTAGTTTAGAAAGTAACACAGCTTTGAGACATGATTTACAATTTTTCAAGAGTTTGTTTGATATATTTCACTGTTAGCATCACCATGGAAGTATCCCGCCGAACCCTGGCTTAGAAATAGTACAGTCCTACCATCTTGTGTTATTCCCAAAGAACCAAGAAGTAGCCACTAGCTAACAAATAAACAAAATTATGAGCAACAATTTTATACTTTTTTGAGTTTATTTGATCTCTTTCACTGTTTTGTGTCACAATGAAAGTCTTCCTCCCAAGTCAGAATCAAAAATAGTCCAGTCATGTTTTCTTGCGTTATTTCCCAAGAACCAGGAAGTAGCCACTCGCTAGCAAACATAGTAAAAAAGCTGCGAGCTACGATTTAAAATGTTTAAAGAGCTAGTTTATTTTATATTTTCCACAGTTTGAGTCACAATAACTGTTCCCCCATGCCAGAATTCAAAATCGTACAGTCCTATTATTTCCCCAAAAAACAGGAAGTAGTTTAGAAAGTAACACAGCTTTGAGACATGATTTACAATTTTTCAAGAGTTTGTTTGATATATTTCACTGTTAGCATCACCATGAAAGTATCCCGCCGAACCCTGGCTTAGAAATAGTACAGTCCTACCATCTTGTGTTGTTCCCAAAGAACCAAGAAGTAGCCACTAGCTAACAAATAAACACAATTATGAGCAACAATTTTTAACTTTTTTGAGTTTATTTGATCTCTTTCACTGTTTTGTGTCACAATGAAAGTGTTCCTCCCAAGTCAGAATCAAAAATAGTCCAGTCATGTTTTCTTGCGTTATTTCCCAAGAACCAGGAAGTAGCCACTCGCTAGCAAACATAGTAAAAAAGCTGCGAGCTACGATTTAAAATGTTTAAAGAGCTAGTTTATTTTATATTTTCCACACTTTGAGTCACAATAACTGTTACCCCATGCCAGAACTCAAAATCGTACAGTCCTATTATTTCCCCAAAAAACAGTAAGTAGTTTAGAAAGTAACACAGCTTTGAGACATGATTTACAATTTTTCAAGAGTTTGTTTGATATATTTCACTGTTAGCATCACCATGGAAGTATCCCGCCGAACCCTGGCTTAGAAATAGTACAGTCCTACCATCTTGTGTTATTCCCAAAGAACCAAGAAGTAGCCACTAGCTAACAAATAAACAAAATTATGAGCAACAATTTTATACTTTTTTGAGTTTATTTGATCTCTTTCACTGTTTTGTGTCACAATGAAAGTCTTCCTCCCAAGTCAGAATCAAAAATAGTCCAGTCATGTTTTCTTGCGTTATTTCCCAAGAACCAGGAAGTAGCCACTCGCTAGCAAACAGAGTAACAAAACTGCGAGCTACGATTTAAAATGTTTAAAGAGCTAGTTTATTTTATATTTTCCACAGTTTGAGTCACAATAACTGTTCCCCCATGCCAGAACTCAAAATCGTACAGTCCTATTATTTCCCCAAAAAACAGGAAGTAGTTTAGAAAGTAACACAGCTTTGAGACATTATTTACAATTTTTCAAGAGTTTGTTTGATATATTTCACTGTTAGCATCACCATGGAAGTATCCCGCCGAACCCTGGCTTAGAAATAGTACAGTCCTACCATCTTGTGTTGTTCCCAAAGAACCAAGAAGTAGCCACTAGCTAACAAATAAACACAATTATGAGCAACAATTTTTAACTTTTTTGAGTTTATTTGATCTCTTTCACTGTTTTGTGTCACAATGAAAGTGTTCCTCCCAAGTCAGAATCAAAAATAGTCCAGTCATGTTTTCTTGCGTTATTTCCCAAGAACCAGGAAGTAGCCACTCGCTAGCAAACGATTTAAAATGTTTAAAGAGCTAGTTTATTTTATATTTTCCACACTTTGAGTCACAATAACTGTTCCCCCATGCCAGAACTCAAAATCGTACAGTCCTATTATTTCCCCAAAAAACAGGAAGTAGTTTAGAAAGTAACACAGCTTTGAGACATGATTTACAATTTTTCAAGAGTTTGTTTGATATATTTCACTGTTAGCATCACCATGAAAGTATCCCGCCGAACCCTGGCTTAGAAATAGTACAGTCCTACCATCTTGTGTTATTCCCAAAGAACCAAGAAGTAGCCACTAGCTAACAAATAAACAAAATTATGAGCAACAATTTTATACTTTTTTGAGAGTTTATTTGATCTCTTTCACTGTTTTGTGTCACAATGAAAGTCTTCCTCCCAAGTCAGAATCAAAAATAGTCCAGTCATGTTTTCTTGCGTTATTTCCCAAGAACCAGGAAGTAGCCACTCGCTAGCAAACAGAGTAACAAAACTGCGAGCTACGATTTAAAATGTTTAAAGAGCTAGTTTATTTTATATTTTCCACAGTTTGAGTCACAATAACTGTTCCCCCATGCCAGAACTCAAAATCGTACAGTCCTATTATTTCCCCAAAAAACAGGAAGTAGTTTATAAAGTAACACAGCTTTGAGACATGATTTACATTTTTTCAAGAGTTTGTTTGATATATTTCACTGTTAGCATCACCATGAAAGTATCCCGCCGAACCCTGGCTTAGAAATAGTACAGTCCTACCATCTTGTGTTATTCCCAAAGAACCAAGAAGTAGCCACTAGCTAACAAATAAACACAATTATGAGCAACAATTTTTTTTACTTTTTAGAGAGTTTATTTGATCTCTTTCACTGTTTTGTGTCACAATACAGGTGTTCCTCCCAAGTCAGAATCAAAAATAGTCCAGTCATGTTTTCTTGTGTTATTTCCCAAGAACCAGGAAGTAGCCACTCTCTAGCAAACAGAGTAAAAAAGCTGCGAGCTATGATTTAAAATGTTTAAAGAGCTAGTTTATTTTATATTTTCCACAGTTTGAGTCACAATAACTGTTCCCCCATGCCAGAATTCAAAATCGTACAGTCCTATTATTTCCCCAAAAAACAGGAAGTAGTTTATAAAGTAACACAGCTTTGAGACATGATTTACATTTTTTCAAGAGTTTGTTTGATATATTTCACTGTTAGCATCACCATGAAAGTATCCCGCCGAACCCTGGCTTAGAAATAGTACAGTCCTACCATCTTGTGTTATTCCCAAACCATCTTGTGTTATTCCCAAAGAACGAAGAAGTAGCCACTAGCTAACAAATAAACACAATTATGAACAACATTTTTTTTTACTTTTTAGAGAGTTTATTTGATCTCTTTCACTGTTTTGTGTCACAATACAAGTGTTCCTCCCAAGTCAGAATCAAAAATAGTCCAGTCATGTTTTCTTGCGTTATTTCCCAAGAACCAGGAAGTAGCCACTCGCTAGCAAACAGAGTAAAAAAGCTGCGAGCTATGATTTAAAATGTTTAAAGAGCTAGTTTATTTTATATTTTCCACAGTTTGAGTCACAATAACTGTTCCCCCATGCCAGAATTCAAAATCGTACAGTCCTATTATTTCCCCAAAAAACAGGAAGTAGTTTAGAAATAGTACAGTCATACCATCTTGATAATCCATTCAGGGGCTGGAATTGGCCCGCGGGCCTTGACTTTGACACATAGTATCTAGAATAAAGCTTGTCGAGCAAGGAAACAAGGAAGCAGCTGATCAGTCGATCGTGTCAACTTTGGCACACATGCTCGTGATCACGGCGCCGCTATAATAATAATAATAATACCTGGGATTTATATAGCGCTTTTCTAAGTACCCAAAGTCGCTTTACATGTTAAAAACCCATCATTCATTCACACCTGGTGGTGGTAAGCTACTTTCGTAGCCACAGCTGCCCCGGGGTAGACTGACGGAAGCATATACTATAAATAGTTTGTCTGCGTTAGCACTTATAATAACAATGTCACTAACACTTGGTTACTATTCAAGTTACCAAATGTAAATGGAGTATTGTTTGCGCTTTTTCTGTGATTTTTTATTGGGTTTTATGAGAGGACCTCCCATTGGATACTTAATGGGCCTTGACTTTGACACCCCTGGTCTAGACTCCTATTAAGTCATCCTCCATGAAACAAGAAGTAACATGCTACCTAACAAACAGAATTATGGCGTTATATGATTTCATTGCATTTGGTCTCTTTTTGCCATTAGAAGTGTTCCTTCTCACTCTCCCAATAAAAAAAATAAGCATTCCCGTGGCTTAAAAAAAACTTGTAACCGCCTGACTCATTCTCGACAGAGCGTTCGCTGCCGATTGCACAAAGCGGCAGTCAACCTTGATGGAGTCTGTGCTCTACCCAGTGTTTGTTTTAGTTGACTATGCAAACATTTCCCTGTTGACCACGGGGAGCCTCCTGATAAAGAAGTTCATCTTTTTGTTTACCGACAAAGACACAGAGCCTTGCAAGGGGGGAGGGGGGGGAAATCCTTCCCAAATGTCTGCAACCTTTTAGTCTACAGACGATATGGCGCTACGAGGCCCGGCGATATGAGGTACGGCTCCCCGGTGCCCCATCAAAGTCCACTGTAGGCGGTGTCACCTTCAGGATGTGCTGCTGCAGAGCCTACTAATGAGAAGTCATTGGGAAATGGCTAGCTTTCTAATGGATTCCAATGTCTGCCTTCATTACACTTACAATTATAAATGTGGCTATTTGGTGCAGCCTAATGTGTGTGTGTGGGTGTGTGTTCTGGCAATGCTTACTTAATGGGGACATCGCTCTGTTTACACAGTCACCTTTAGGGGACCTCTGACGGTATGGGGACAAAAAAAAACAGGTCCCCTAAAGGGAAACCTTTTTAAATGATAGTCAGATCCATTCTGAAGATGCCTAAGTGATTTTTAAGCTTTGGCCCATTAAACATGTTTACTTGTTAGTTTGAGTGTGAGACATTTGCACAGCAGCCCCCTCATCGGGCTGTAGCTGGTACTGCACTCGCTCTTTTAAATGGTCCTCAGTAGTCACGTACAAATTTGTGTGAATTATGCAAAATTATTTAAATTTGGTCCCCATGAACCATATTAACTTTTTTCCCCCCCAGTGTCCCCAGTAAGAATGATTAGCACATTACTTCATCAATCCAGAGATTTAAAGACGTGTATGAGCTAACTGGGCAGTGGCCATTTCACCTAATAGTTTGTTATGCCTCCACAACCTGTAGAAAGGGTGGTCCCCACAAGTGATGATCAAAAACTTGGTCCCCATTCCAAATGATAACCAGTGTGTGTGTGTGTGTGTGTGTGTGTGTGTGTGTGTGTGTGTGTGTGTGTGTGTCGCTCTTTACATTTTCCAGACTGACACTCCAACATGTAATTGCAAGTAAACACTGCCTACCTAAATTATACACGTCATGTCTCAGGGTATTGAGTACATGCCGGACTTTATTTAAAGGACTTTTTTGTCATAAGTGTTACGTAGTTTACTATTATTTTTCAACCATTTTTCAACCTAAGGTCCCACAATATTGTGTTGTTCAAATTCTAGCTTTGGTGTGTGTAATTCAAGACAAGTTAAAGTGCTTTTAGTAAGCCCAACTTAATTTTATTAGGTGTCGTGAAGCCTACTTTATTTTTTTTTATTTTTTTTGATAAAGTACTGAATGAAGAACTGAATATACGTTCGCTGAAAAAACAAAAATACAGATACCATGGCATCTAGTTTCCGCCAGGCTTTACTTTGTAATATGTAGCGGAGCCTACTTTTATTTATTGATTTTTTTTATTTTTATTTTTTATTATTTTATTTTTTTTACTTTACTTACATCCCAGCAGGCTTCATCAGTTCATACTCCCATACCTAGATAGGACAGGTATTGTATAGCCCTAGTCCGAGGGGATGGTGCAGGATCCAAAGTATTTATCCTGTATTGTATTTTTTATTTTTTTTGTTTTTGTTTTTATTTATTTATTTATTTTAATTAGTACAACTTTGTTTAGTAAAAATTGTTAGCATGTTAACGTTTTAGGCTGGCATTTTACATAATTGTGTACATTTCAACCGAATAAGCATGGATTTCGTGACTTTCCGCGATCTTGGCTCACTGTTCCCGTGTTATATTGCTAATATTAACATGCTGACGTTAAAATGCTAAAATTTCATGTTAGCATTTTAGCTAATTTTGTACACTTTAATGCACAAAATCATGATTTTGTTCGTTGTTACCTGGAAGTATGCTAACTGTTCCCATGTTAGCATGCTAAGTTTAGAATGCTAATATTTTATGTTGGCAGTTTAGCTAATTTTGTACGTTTTAACCAAATAATCATTGCTTTCCATACTTGGCACCATCTTGTTAGCATGCTAATGTTTTAATCTAGCATTTGATCCAATTTTATTTGTTTAAAGCTAAAAAACATGGATTTCCTTACTAGGCACCTTTTTGGAAATATGTCAGCTGTTCCCATTTTAGAATTCTATACAGCATTTTAGCAAATTTGATATGTTTTAAGCTAAAAACCATGTATTTCCTTACTTGGCGTCATCTTGGAAGTATGCTCACAGTAGCGTGCTAAAGTTTTATATTAGCATTCTAGCTAATATTTATTTAGTTATTTAGGACTCTCCTGGAAGTATGTTAACTTTTCTAATGTTAGCATGCCAACCTTTCGTGGCTAATGATCCACACTTAAAAGTCACATATTTTGTTTATTTTGACTATTACAACATATGTTAAAAATGTCAGAGTTGACATTACGCTTCAGTACAGCTTTCCATTTTTACATAATTTTGTACAATTCAACCGAATAAGCATGGATTTTGTGCCTTTCCGCAATCTTGGCTCACTGTTCCATGTTATATTGATAATATTTACATGCTGACGTTAGAATGCCAACATTTCTTGTTAGCATTTTAGCCAATTGTGTACACTTTAATGCAAGAAATCATGATTTTGTTACTTGTTACCTGGAAATATGCTAACTGTTCCAATGTTAGCATGCTAATATTAACATGCTAACTTTAGAATGCTAATCTTTTATGCTAGCAGTTTAGTTCATTTTGTACGTTTTAACCAAATAATCATTGCTTTCCTTACTTGGCACCATCTTGTTAGCATGCTAATGTTTTAATCTAGCATTTGATCCAATTTTATTTGTTTAAAGCTAAAAACCATGAATTTCCTTAACAGGCACCTTCTTGAAAGTATGTTAACTGTTCCCATTTTAGAATTCTATACAGCATGTTAGCAAATTTGATATGTTTTAAGTTAAAAATCATGTGTTTTAGCGTAGCTCGTAGAGCGGCCGTGCCAGCAACCTGAGGGTTCTAGGTTCGATTCCCGCTTCTGCCATCCTAGTCACAGCTGTTGTGTCCTTGGGCAAGACACTTCACCCACCTGCTCCCAGTGCCACCCACACTGGTTTAAAAATGTAACTTAGATAATGGGTTTCACTATGTAAAGCGCTTTGAGTCACTAGAGAAAAGCACTATATAAATATGATTCACTTCACTTCACTTGGCGTCATCAAGTATGATCAGTTTCCATGTTAGCATGCTATGGTTAGCGTGTTTTATATGAGCATTGTAGCTACTTTTGTACGTTTAAAGCTAAAAATCATGGATTCCGTTATTTAGGACTCTCCCGGAAGTGTGTTAACATTTTTTTAAAGGCCTACTGAAATGAGATTTTCTTATTTAAACAGGGATAGCAGATCGATTCTATGTGTCATACTTGATCATTTCGCGATATTGCCATATTTTTGCTGAAAAGATTTAGTAGAGAACATCGACGATAAAGTTCGCAACTTTTGGTCGCTGATAAAAAAGCCTTGCCTGTACCGGAAGTAGCGTGACGTCACAGGTTGTGGAGCTCCTCACATCTGCACATTGTTTACAATCATGGCCACAAGCAGCGAGCTTACCCCATTAATTTGAGCGAGGATGAAAGATTTGTGGATGAGGAAAGTGAGAGTGAAGGACTAGAGGGCAGTGGAAGCGATTCAGATAGGGAAGATGCTGTGAGAGGCGGGTGGGACCTGATATTCAGCTGGGAATGACTAAAACAGTAAATAAACACAAGACATATATATACTCTATTAGCCACAACACAACCAGGCTTATATTTAATATGCCACAAATTAATCCCGCATAACAAACACCTCCCCCCTCCCGTCCATATAACCCGCCAATACAAATCAAACACCCGCACAACACACTCAATCCCACAGCCCAAAGTACCGTTCACCTCCGCAAAGTTCATACAGCACATATATTTCCCCAAAGTTACGTACATGACATGCACATAGCGGCACGCACGTACGGGCAAGCGATCAAATGTTTGGAAGCCGCAGCTGCGTACTCACGGTAGCGTGTATCCGACTCAAAGTTCTCCTGGTAAGAGTCTCTGTTGTCCCATCTCCACAGTCCAATGGTAAAGCTTGACTGTCGGGAATGTAAACAATGAAACACCGGCTACGACGTAGCCGCTACGTGTTTGTGTTGCTGCAGCCGGCCGCTAATACACCGCTTTCCACCTACAGCTTTCTTCTTTGCTGTCTTCATTGTTCATTAAACAAATTGCAAAAGATTCACCAACACAGATGTCCAGAATACTGTGGAATTTTGCAATGAAAACAGACGACTTAATAGCTGGTCACAATGCTGTCCCAAAATGTCCGCTACAATCCGTGACGTCACCTCAAACGTCATCATACCGAGACGTTTTCAGCAGCAAATTTAAAATTGCACTTTGCATGTGTTGCAATGTTAAGATTTCATCATTGATATATAAACTATCAGACTGCGTGGTCGGTAGTAGTGGGTTTCAGTAGGCCTTTAATGTTAGCATGCCAACCTTTCATGGCTAATTATCCAAACTTAAAAGTCACGTATTTTGTTTATTTTGACTATTACAACATACAGTAAAGGCCAAAAGTTTGGACACACCTTCTCATTTCAATGCGTTTTCTTTATTTTCATGACTATTTACATTGTAGATTGTCACTGAAGGCATCAAAACTATGACACCTGTGAAGTGAAAACCATTTCAGGTGACTACCTCTTGAAGCTCATCGAGAGAATGCCAAGAGTGTGCAAAGCAGTAATCAGAGCAAAAGGTGGCTATTTTGAAGAAACTAGAATATAAAACATGTTTTCAATTATTTCATTTTTTTTTGTTAAGTACATAACTCCACTTGTGTTCATTCATAGTTTTGATGCCTTCAGTGACAATCAATAATGTAAATAGTCATGAAAATAAAGAAAACACATTGAATGAGAAGATGTGTCCAAACTTTTGGCCTGTACTGTATGTTAAAGGCCTACTGAAACCCACTACTACAGACCACGCAGTCTGATAGTTTATATATCAATGATGAAATCTTAACATTGCAACACATGCCAATACGGCCGGGTTAACTTATAAAGTGACATTTTAAATTTCCCGCCACACTTCCGGTTGAAAACGTGTATGTATGATGACGTATGCGCGTGACGTCAATGGTTGGTACGGAAGTATTCGGGCCCATTGAATCCAATACAAAAAGCTCTGTTTTCATCGTAAAATTCCACAGTATTCTGGACATCTGTGTTGGTGAATCTTTTGCAATTTGTTTAATGAACAATGGAGACTGCAAAGAAGAAAGCTGTAGGTGCGATCGGTGTATTAGCGGCTGGCTGCAGCAACACAACCAGGAGGACTTTGAGATGGATAGCAGACGCGCTACCGTGAGTACAGCTTTGGCTTCCAAACATTTGATCGCTTGCCCATACGTGCGTGTCGCTATGTGCATGTCACGTACGTAACTTTGGGGAAATATATGTTTCTTGCCGACTCTGATGGCGGCCGGGATGCCGTCGAAAGCTACAACGCCCGCCGCCGCTGTCCCGTAGCTAAGTTAGCTTCAATGGCGTCGTTAGCAACAGCATTGTTAAGCTTCGCCAAGCTGGAAATTATTAACCGTGTATTTACAGGTCCATGGTTTAATAGTATTGTTGATCTTCTGTCTATCCTTCCAGTCAGGGGTTTATTTATTTTGTTTCTATCTGCATTTGAACCTGATGCTATCACGTTAGCTCAGTAGCTAAAGAGCTTTGCTGATGTATTGTCGTGGAGATAAAAGTCACTGTGAATGTTCGCGTTCTTGACTCTCATTTTCAAGAGGATATAGTATCCGAGGTGGTTTAAAATACAAATCCGTGATCCACAATAGAAAAAGGAGAAAGTGTGGAATCCAATGAACCCTTGTACCTAAGTTACGGTCAGAGCGAAAAAAGATACGTCCTGCACTGCACTCTAGTCCTTCAGTCTCACTTTCCTCATCCACAAATCTTTCATCCTCGCTTAAAATAATGGGGTTATCGTCGCTTTCTCGGTCCGAATCTCACTCGCTGCATTGTAAACAATGGGAAAATGTGAGGAGTCCTTCCTCCTGTGACGTCACGCTACTTCCGGTACAGGCAAGGCTTTTTTTAATCAGCGACCAAAAGTTGCGAACTTTATCGTCGTTGTTCTCTACTAAATCCTTTCAGCAAAAATATGGCAATATCGCGAAATGATCAAGTATGACACATAGAATGGATCTGCTATCCCCGTTTAAATTAAAAAAAAAATCATTTCAGTAGGCCTTTAAACATGTCAAAGTTGATACTACGCTTCAGTACAGCTTTCGCTCTTCAGCATTCAAGACATTTTTACATAAATGCCAGCATGTCTTCCGAAGCATTTAAACACAACCCATAGGGGGCGCCACTAATGTCATTTACACTAGTAAAAGCAAAAGTCCAGAGAGGTACTGTTTGTTAATTACATGACAAAATGATCTCTCTCTTTTTTTGTTTTTTCATTTCCGCACATTCCTCCCGTGTGGGATGGACGTCATTCTCTCGTATTCCATCTCGGTTGCGTCCACTTTAATTGGCTCTTGACTTCCCCTGGCTTGTTATTTGCAGGTGCAAATGAGAGGGGTGAGGGGGTGGGGGGGGGAGGAGGGGTGGTGAGAGAAGGCTCACCCACGAGGCCGTAGCGGTCCTTCAGGATGTCGCCGCTATCTCAAACTGTCGTGTTTGAAGTGCTCGGTTGGGCGCTTTCTCAGCTCGGCGCGCTCCATCCTCGGCGGCGTCTCCTCGCCAGGTTTCCGTCCTTTTGTATTTGCACGGCGAAACAAACAGGAAATTGTGTTCATTTGTATGCAAATGTCTTTCTCTCCCCACCACACCCCTAAGGCTGAGGGTTTGGAATGAAAAGTTTTACCGTCCCATTAATTCCCAATTACGCGCAAACGCCGACCACCCCCCACAGGCGCCCGCGTGTGCCTCGCCTCGCCGTCCAAACACATCTTTGTCAGTTTAGGCCGCTTAGTTCGCCATCTGCAAGTCGGTATTCGGGTTTAATCTGCAGATTGATCGCAATCTCCTCTTAATTATCTGGTGGAAATATGCAAGGGTTTTGCAGTGATTGATATTGGAGAATACTTCAGGAGACATAATGGGAGGGGGCAGGGGGGTGTTGAGTGACAGGTTGGGAGTAGAGTGAGAGGGAGGGGCCTCCTCATTTAAAACACATGTATGACCCCATCAGTGACGTGTGACCACCAGCTGACAGTCCAGCTAATATGACAAATTAGCACCTCTGCGGCAACGCTCATTTGCATAAAGGACCTTGTCTACGGCGCTGGTTTTGCTGACCGGGCGCCACATTAATTCAATGCGTCTTAAAATATTGCTTGAATTGTCTGCTTTAACGCTTCACATATGCTCTCCATATTAATGCGAGCGAGAGATGGATGGATGGATGAGTGGAGTCGCACTCTCACGCGCAAACAGATGAATAATGCATGCGGCCACGTTTGGTCCTCATGCAGACTTTTGGCTGACGTGTGATAGTTTGTGTGTGTGACGAGCCAAAGGGCGGACGTGATTGCCACTCATAGTCCATATTTTAATTCAAATGTTATACTAAGTAGAATAATGCATTCCATTTCCTCCCACAGGAATGAAAGGAAATGATCTGTTCCGGGGTCAAACTGTACAGGCAAAGTCAAACACGGTGAACGGTCTGGCGTGTTAAAGAGAAAAAAAGAAGCTAACCTCTATTGTAGAGATGTCCGATAATATCGGGCTGCCGATGTTATCGGCCGATAAATGCTTTAAAATGTAATATCGGAAATTAGCTGTATCGGTTTCAAAAAGTAAAAAGTATTACTTTTTAAAACGCCGCTGTACGGATGGTAAACAGACGTAGGGAGAAGTACAGAGCGCCAATACACCTTAAAGGCACTACTTTTGCGCGCTGGCCCAATCACATAATATTTATGGCTTTTCACACACACAAGTGAATGCAATACATACTTGGTCAACAGCCATACAGGTCACACTGAGGGTGTCCGTACAAACAACTTTAACACTGTTACAAATATGCGCCACACTGTGAACCCACACCAAACAAGAATGACAAACACATTTCGGGAGAACATCCGCACCGTAACACAACATAAACACAACAGAACAAATACCCAGAATCCCTTGCAGCACTAAAGTAAAATGTATTACTTTTTAAAACGCCGCTGTACGGATGGTAAACAGACGTAGGGAGAAGTACAGAGCGCCAATACACCTTAAAGGCACTACTTTTGCGTGCTGGCCCAATCACATAATATTTATGGCTTTTCACACACACAAGTGAATGCCATACATACTTGGTCAACAGCCATACAGGTCACACTGAGGGTGTCCGTACAAACAACTTTAACACTGTTACAAATATGCGCCACACTGTGAACCCACACCAAACAAGAATGACAAACACATTTCGGGAGAACATCCGCACCGTAACACAACATAAACACAACAGAACAAATACCCAGAATCCCTTGCAGCACTAAAGTAAAATGTATTACTTTTTAAAACGCCGCTGTACGGATGGTAAACAGACGTAGGGAGAAGTACAGAGCGCCAATGCACCTTAAAGGCACTACTTTTGCGTGCTGGCCCAATCACATAATATTTATGGCTTTTCACACACACAAGTGAATGCAATACATACTTGGTCAACAGCCATACAGGTTACACTGAGGGTGTCCGTACAAACAACTTTAACACTGTTACAAATATGTGCCACACTGTGAACCCACACCAAACAAGAATGACAAACACATTTCGGGAGAACATCCGCACCGTAACACAACATAAACACAACAGAACAAATACCCAGAATCCCTTGCAGCACTAACTCTTTCGGGACGCCACAATATACACCCCCCGCTACCTCCTACCCCCCTGATTCGTTGATTGCTTCATGCGACATCTTGGGTTTGTTTTTCTCTTGTTGTTACATGTAAGCCTTTTTTCCAGTGGCACGGTCTGCACCGTTTTTTAACTCTTACCTTGCATAAATGGGAACTGCACTTTTTATTTTATTTTGCCTATCGTTTACAATCATCATGAAAGACATGACGACGGATATATTTTTTTAATGCATTCTAAATATTAAGTAAATCTAAATAAAAGTCTGCTTACAGCAGAGCCAATGGGAGGTTTCTCTATTCCGCTTCTAAAACCCAATAAAAAATAATCAAAAAAGTGGCAACAATACTCTTTACATTTGGCAACTTGAAAAGTAACCAAGTGTTAGTGATATTGTTAATATAAGCGCTAACGCAGACAAACTATTTTTAGCGGCTGTTCTCGATCATAAATCATGCCTTTCACCTGGATAGTAGAAGGACAAGAACACATTCCGACATGTTGGTACACTTTGACAGCCAATTTAGACACGGAATGGCAAGAACGACACGCAAAAAGAGGCTGGGTTCCACCCCCCTTTTCTTCGTGAGGATTATGAGTCATTCTTCTTCCAAACGGGAATATATATCAAGATTCTATCCATCGGCATCCCAATGACAGCAAACATTGTACAGTAAGTGATTTTTATTATGTTTGTTGGCTCTCATAAAGTATGCAGTGAGTAATAATCAGTGATGTTGTTGAAAAAAAGCGCACGTCGTGATGCGTGTTTGAAATTAATGTGCCGCCTATGCTTAAAATTATCAAAATACGTAAATATTCAATGTTATTATAAATGTGCCCGTTACTACATTACATATATACTTACATCAGGTATATAAACCTTAATGGAGGTGATTGGATGTTTTTTTAAGGGATTTTCAGGCGGAATATAGCGTCTCTAGTAGGCTCCATTGTAAGCAGACTTTTGATCACATTCACTTACTATTTAGAATGCATTACAAAAATAAAATAAAAACAGTTGTCATGTCTTCGATAAGGATTGTGAAAGTTGGCAAAATTCCAAAAAAAGCGCAGTTCCCCTTTAAAGGCCTACTGAAATGATTTTTTTTTTATTTAAACGGGAATAGCAGATCCATTCTATGTGTCATACTTGATCATTTCGCGATATTGCCGTATTTTTGCTGAAAGGATTTAGTAGAGAAAATCGACGATAAAGTTTGCAACTTTTGCTCGCTGATCAAAAAAACCTTGCTCCTACCGGAAGTAGCGTGACGTCACAAGCGGTAGTGCTGCTCACAATTCCCCGTTGTTTACAATGGAGCGAGAGATATTAGGAGCGAGAAAGTGACGATTACCCCATTAATTTGAGCGAGGATGAAAGATTCGTAGATGAGGAACATTACAGTGAAGGACTTGAGAGGCAGTGATGGACGTATCTTTTTTCGTTCTGACCGTAACTTAGGTACAAGCTGGCTCATTGGATTCCACACTCTCCTTTTTCTATTGTGGATCACGGATTTGTATTTTAAACCACCTCGGATACTATATCCTCTTGAAAATGAGAGTCGAGAACGCGAAATGGACATTCAGTGCCTTTTATCTCCACGACAATACATCGGCGAAATGCTTTAGCTACGAGCTAACGTGATAGCATCGTGCTTTAACTGCATATAGAAACAAAAAAAATAAACCCCTGACTGGAAGGATAGATAGAAAATCAACAATACTATTAAACCGTGGACATGTAAATACACGGTTAATGCTTTCCAGGCTGGCGAAGGTTAACAATGCTGTGCTAACGACGCCATTGAAGCTAACTTAGCAACTTAGCAACCGGACCGCACAGAGCTATGCTAAAAACATTAGCTCTCCACCTACGCCAGCCAGCCCTCATCTGCTCATCAACACCCGTGCTCACCTGCGTTGCAGCGATCGGCAGAAGGACGAAGGACTTCACCCGATGCGTTTGGCGGCCCGGAGACGTAGGAAGTCAAGGTGAGGTCGCCGGCTAGCGCGTCTGCTCTCCAACAAAGTCCTCCTGGTTGTGTTGCTGTAGTCCGCTGCTAATACACCGATCCCACCTACAACTGTCTTCTTTGCAGCCTTCATTGTTCCTTTTAACAAATTGCAAAAGATGTCCAGAATACTGTGGAATTATGAAATGAAAACAGAGCTTTTTGTATAGGATTCTACGGGGTACCATAACTTCCGTTAAACTGACTTCGTCACGTGCATACGTCATCATACCGCGACGTTTCAGCCGGATATTTCCCGGGAAATTTTAAATGTCACTTTATAAGTTAACCCGGCCGTATTGGCATGTGTTGCAATGTTAAGATTTCATCATTGATATATAAACTATCAGACTGCGTGGTCGGTAGTAGTGGGTTTCAGTAGGCCTTTAAGGAGTAATAGACTTTTCTTACTTGCAGGCAGATTCCTTTTTTACATTTTACATTTACACGGCGATTTCAATACCTCTAAATGTGGCAATCAACAGTTACAACCAATATGCACGTGTAGAAGTCTCCTTCTAGTGGGGTGGGTGAATCACACACGTCAGCGGGATACCGGTGTTCGGATTTAACAATAGGTTTTATTTTTCTCTCAAGCACTTGCATGACACACGACTTTTCAGTCCTCGTTTGTCTCGTGCTCTCCAAGTCTCTCTCTATCTCTGCTCCCGACCGCTCACTGTTAAAGACAACAGATGATTAGATTAACACGTACCACCTGTGAAATCTAATCACCTGCCAGCTGTGTCTCGCCGTCAGCACATGCCCAGCCCCTGCCCGATGTTGCTCGTCCTCAGCACCATGGACAGCGGCGGTGATCTTTGCTCCTGCAAGCGCGCTGGCCACATCTCCCCCCACAGCACGTTATCAATAAAACAGCTGTTGTGTTATAAATACAATACTTACAGTACAAACACTTTGTAGGGCGCAACAAAAGACTATAATGGCAAAGACTACTTCCTGACCAAGGCAACACACGGTAGTCTTTACTGCCATCTAACATCTTGGATTTGCAACGAACTGCAGAGAGTACTATATAATACTTGCAACTGACTCAAAAGTGTTAGAAAACAAGATACCCGGACAACACGGCTCAGTGTTAAAAGTTACATAAATATATTTGAACACACGCAAAAATACAGAAAATTGGTATAACGTCGAGTACCAGTATCGATTCCCAGGGGCCGGGAATTAGTACTGTGACGATTACAATGTAAAAATGAGAACAGGCTGTGTTCACACAGAAGGTTGTAAGTGACACGCCAAGATACTGTACATTTCGTCTAGCAATACCAGTAAGGAAAAGGAGAGGGAGGCCTTTTTTTCACCTTAAAGCATGAAAAGGCTTTTGAATTCTAATGCAATGATTAACGGTGCCGGTATGTGGTACGTAACCTCAAACCGCCGCGGTTCACCTTGCCCACTTGGCGCGTCCAAAGGCCTCCTGTTTGTTTCTCACACGCATTTCAAAAAGCACCCTTGCAGTAGCTGACAATCACACTCCATGCTCAACCATCATGATCAATCATATATCAAGCAGGTGTTTGGCCTTTGTTTTATTTATTTATTTATTTATTTTTTTCCAAAAGCCTTTTTGCAATCAGCGTGATTTGAGCTGAGTGTAGAATGTGATTGCCTGTCACACTCTAGAAAATAAATAACTTTAAAATATATGTTTTTGTTCCACTTCAAAACAACCCACTGCCTTTTTGTTTTTGTTTACATAAGCGCCTCAGAACTAGTGCCCTGACATTTGTGTGTCGCGTAACAATTGATAATTTGTAACTCTGACAATAAAAAATCAGTCATAAACAAAAACAAAACGCTGCTTTTCATACAGTAACTTGAACTTGTCCACGTTTGGCCGTGTTACAACCACAAACATAAATATGTTCTATTGGGATGGGATAGGAAGGTGAGTTGTACCAGATCTTTTTTTTTTTTTTTTTACAGAACAAAAATTTGTGTGCAAAAAGTATTCAGTCTTCTTTTTTCTTCATCACTGATTATTACTCACTGCAGACTTTATGAGAGCCAACAAACATAATAAAACATCACTTACTGTATAAGGTCTGCTGTCATTAGGATGCCGACTGCTAGGATGTTCATATATCCCCATTTAGATGAAGAATGACTTATAATCCTCACATAAAAATGTGTCTTTTCGTGTCGTCCTCACCATTTTTGGGTCCTAAATGGCCGTCAATGTGTACCAACTTGCCGGAATACCTACTCAGACGACTTCTGTCCGGGTGAGATGCATTATTTATGACCTAAAATAAACTTACCGAGGGCAAGGAAGCGGGGAAGTAGCAGACCACTCGATGTAAACATAGACACAAGTTGTGATCACGGCACCGCTATAAATAGTTTGTCTGCGTTAGAGCTTATAATAACAATATCACTAATACTTGGTTAATATTCAAGTCACGAAATGTAAATGGAGTATTGTTGGCGGTTTTTCAATGGTTATTTATTGGATTTTATGGGCGAAATAGTGGCGCTCCCATTTTCTCCGCTATAAACAGAGTAGGGCTGCAACTAACGATTAATGTGATAATCGATTAATCGGTCAATTATTACTTCGATTAATCGATTTATAATCGGATAAAAGAGACAAACTACATTTCTATCCTCTACAGTATTTTATTGAAAAAAAACAGCATCCTGGCACCATACTTATTTTGATTATTGTTTCTCAGCTGTTTGTACATGTTGCAGATTATAAATAAAGGTTTATAAAAAAATTAAAAAATTGCCTCTGCGCATGTGCATAGCATAGACCAACGAATCGATGACTAAATTAATCGCCAACTATTTTTAAAATCGATTAATCGATTTAATCGATTAGTTGTTGCAGCCCTAAAGCAGAGTTTTATTTACGTTTATTTGATATTTAGAATGCATTAAACAAAAAATACATTAATGTCTTTTATTATTTATTTGTGATGATTGTGTACGATGGGCAAAATTTCCCAAAAATGCAGTTCTCCTTTAATAACGTTTGTTTTTTCATATAGGAGATATTTTATTAACTAGTGTTTTTTAAATCAGAATAATCACACTCTTGAATTTGTAATAATCATGATTATTCACACTCGTCTGCATTATATAAATTAACTTAAAAAAAGAGCTCAATATTTTGACACATGCATTTTATTGTTAGAATTTCTTACAATTACTTGAATGCACTACAGTTATTTGCTCATCACTTGCTGACAGTTTTATCTAAAGTCTGGCTATATTTTAAAATAAAATCAAAAAACTAATATTTTGTATTTGTATATAATAGTATATTTTTAGATCCAGAGGCTAGCTGTATGATTATAAATTGCCATATAGATAATAACAATATCACACTGGTAAACATACATGCACCCAATGATGATAAACCCTCTTTCTTTGGTGACATGGAGCTCAAATTGGCAAATTATGTTGATTCTGTTATTATTATGGGTGGTGATCTAAATTTAACAATACATCCAAATATTGATAAAAGTGTTACTATTGTTAGACCCGATAAATCAGTTTTTTGTCTTCTGAAATTCATGCAAACTCTTAACCTATTAGATATTTGGAGAACCTTAAATCCATATAATAAGGATTTAACTTTTTATTCAGACAGACATCAGTCATTTTCAAAAATGCATATGTTCTTTGTTGTAGAAAACACGCATGCTGAAATCCACCCAATAATTATTTCTCATCATAGTCCAATTCAAATCGACATGCACTTTCCCCCAGTTGCTTTTCAGTTTAAACAATGTAACAACTTATTAAAAAGTGAGAAAAATAACTAAAAATTAAAGAATTTATTTCAGATTTGTCAAAAATATTCAGGATTCGGTAATATGGTAAGCACTTAAGTGCTTTGTAAGAAGAGAACTTCAGTCAATCAATCAATCAAAGTTTACTTATACAGCCCTTAACCACAAATGTCTCAAAGGGCTGCACAACTCACAACGACAACGTATTAGGATTGCACTCTTTAAGAATAAAAAACAACGTGCTGAAGAAAATGAACTATCGAATGGAATTAAACAATTGCAGGACACATTGTCAAAACAATATAATCAGAAAACATGGATCAAACTTTGCAAACAAAGAATGGAATATGATAATATAATAAAGCGGAAGGTTGATAATAAAATTAATAGAGCAAAATTAAAGTTTCATGAATACGGCGAACAAGCTGGAAAGCTCCTTGCGTTAAGATTAAACAAGCAGATGACTAGAAATCATATATCTAATATTAAACTTTTAGATTAGTAGTATTTTTGTTGATCAAGCAAATCAATGAAATGTTTAAAACATTTTACACCAATTTATATAAGCCTGAGAAAGATTAAATATGACATATTTAAACGCAACACAACTTCCATCATTATCAGAGCACGACAAAAATCCATTCAAAAGTTTTGGTCACCCAAACAATTTTGTGGAATAGCCTTCATTTCTAAGAACAAGAATAGACTGTCGAGTTTCAGATGAAAGTTCTCTTTTTCTGGTCATTTTGAGCGTTTAATTGACCCCACAAATGTGATGCTCCAGAAACTCAATCTGCTCAAAGGAAGGTCAGTTTTGTAGCTTCTGTAACGAGCTAAACTGTTTTCGGATGTGTGAACATGATTGCACAAGGGTTTTCTAATCATCAATTAGCCTTCTGAGCCAATGAGCAAACACATTGTACCATTAGAACACTGGAGTGATAGTTGCTGGAAATGGGCCTCTATACACCTATGTAGATATTGCACCAAAAACCAGACATTTGCAGCGAGAATAGTCATTTACCACATTAGCAATGTATAGAGTGTATTTCTGTAAAATTAAGACTAGTTTAAAGTTATCTTCATTGAAAAGTACAGTGCTTTTCCTTCAAAAATAAGGACATTTCAATGTGACCCCAAACTTTTGAACGGTAGTGTAGATATATATATATATATATATATATATATATATATATATATATATATATATATATATATATATATATATACAGTCATGGTCAGAAGTTTACATACACTTGTGAAGGATATAATGGCATGGCTGTCTTGAGTTTCCAATAATTTCTACAACTCTTATTTGTGATTTGAGTGATTGGAGCACATACTTGTTTGTCACAAGAACATTGATGAAGTTTGATTCTTTTATGAATTTATTATGGGTCTACTGAAAATGTGACCAAATCTGCTGGGTCAAAAGTATACATTCAGCAGCGTACATTATCAATTTTGGTGATGTAGAAAAGTTACCATCAAATCAAATTAGGTTCATGGCATGGCCTCTTAACTTGATGTGAGTGATTATGATTGACGACACCTGTTGACTTCTCTGAGCCCATTTAAATAGGGCTAATGTGATGCAGTCATTAGACCCGGTTACAAATGCGACAATGGGAAAGTCAAAGGAACTCAGCACAGATCTAAAAAATCGAATCATTGACTTGAACAAGTCAGGAAAGTCACTTGGAGCCATTTAAAAGCAGCTTAAGGTCCCAAGGGCAACTGTGCAGACAATTGTTCGTAAGTATAAAGTGCATGGCACAGTTTTGTCACTGCCACGATCAGGAAGAATACACAAGCTATCACCTGCTGCTGAGAGAAAATTGGTCAGGATGATCAAGAGTCAACCGAGCGCCACCAAAAAGCAAGTCTGCAATGAATTGGAAGCTGCTGGAACACAGGTGTCAGTGTCCACAGTCAAGCGTGTTTTGCATCGCCATGGACTGAGAGGCTACCATGCAAGAAGGAAGCCCTTGCTCCAGAAGCGACACCTTAAGGCTCGTCTAAAGTTTGCTGCTGATCACATGGACAAAGATAAGACCTTCTGGAGGAAAGTTCTGTGGTCAGATAAAACCAAAATTGAGCAGTTTGGCGAAAATACCCAGCAATATGTTTAGAGGAGAAAAGGTGAGGGCTTTAATTCCAGGAACACCATCTCTACCGTCAAGCATGGTGGTGGTAGTATTATGCTTTGGGCCTGTTTTTCTGCCAATGAAACTGGTGCTTTACAGAGAGTAAATGAACAATGAAAAAGGAAGATTACCTCCAAATTATTCAGGACAACCTAAAATCATCAGCCCAGAGGTTGGGTCTTCGGCGCAGTTGGGTGTTCCAACAGGATAATGACCCCAAACACACATCAAAAGTGGTAAAGGAATGGCTAGAATTAAGGTTTTAGAATGGCCTTCCCAAAGTCCTGACTTAAACCCCATTGAGAACATGTGGACAATGCTGAAGAAACAAGTCCATGTCAGAAAACTAACAAATTTAGCTGAACTGCACCAATTTTGTCAAGAGGAGTGGTCAAAAATTCAACCAGAAGCTTGCCAGAAGCTTGTGGATGGCTACCAAAAGCGCCTTATTGCAGTGAAACTTGCCAAGGGACATGTAAGCAAATATTACCATTGCTGTATGTATACTCTTGACCCAGCAGATTTGGTCACATTTTCAGTAGACCCATAATAAATTCATAAAAGAACCAAACTTCATGAATGTTTTTTGTGCTCCAATCACTATATCACAAAAAAATAAGAGTTGTAGAACTTATTGGAAACTCAAGACAGCCATGACATTGTTTTTTACAAGTGTATGTAAACTTTTGACCACAACTGTATGTGTGTAAGTGTGTGTGTGTGTGTGTGTATATATATATATATATATATATATATATATATATATATATATATATATATATATATATATATATATAATGTGGGTATGTGTGAAGATGAGATAGATCACCTTGACTTGGTCATTTAAAAAAGGAGCTCGCCTGCTGAAAAAGTGTGGCCACACCGGTCAAAACCAAATCGTATTTCAGAACCACTTTCATTAAAAAGAAGAGCAAAACAGGCATGTTCTCCATCTGGATTATTATTTAATTTGATTATTGAACCCTTAGCTGCAAAAATAACAAGAAAAAATAATATCCATGGTATAAAACTTGGTTCTCAGTATAATAAGCTATCGATCTATTGTGATGACATTATTCTCTACCTGTCAAATGTTGACTCCTCTCTTCACTATATCAATAAGGTACTCACTGAATATGGGTTTATCAGGGTATAAAGTAAATTGGGAAAAATGTGAAATACTACCACTTAATGAACATTGCAAGAAATCGCAAGTTCAGAACTCCAAAATTAAATGGAGAGAGGCAGAAATCATATATCTAGGACTGCATATTACACCAAACCTTTATACCAGTGGTTCTCAACCTTTTTTCAGTGATGTACCCCCTGTGGACATTTTTTAAATTCAAGTACCCCCTAATCAGAGCAAAGCATTTTTGGTTGAAAAAAAGAGATAAAGAAGTAAAATACCGCACTATGTCATCCGTTTCTGATTTATTAAATTGTATAACAGCGCAAAATATTGCTCATTTGTTGTGGTCATTCTTGAACTATTTGGGGAAAAAAGATATAAAAATAACTAAAAACTTGTTGAAAAATAAACAAGTGATTCAATTATAAATAAAGATTTCTACACATAGAAGTAATCATCAACTTAAAGTGCCCTTTTTGGGGATTGTAATAGAGATCCATCTGGATTCATGAACTTAATTCTATACATTTCTTCACAAAAAAAGAAATCTTTAACATCAATATTTATGGAACATGTCCACAAAAAATCTAGCTGTCAACACTGAATATTGCATTGTTGCATTTCTTTTCACAGTTCTTTTTGACAGACATTTAAAAAAAATCTCACATACCCCTTGGCATACCTTCAAGTATACCGCCATTTGAGAACCACTGCTTTATACAAGCAGATTAGGGCTGCAACAACTAATCGATTAAATTGATTATTAAAATAGTTGCCGATTAATTTAGTCATCGATTCGTTGGATCTATGCTATGCGCATGCGCATTTTTTTTTTGTTTGTTTTTTTTTAAATAATTTTTTTTTGTTCTTTTTAAATAAACCTTTATTTATAAACTGCAACATTTACAAACAGCTGAGAAACAATAATCAAAATAAGTTAAGTTAAGTTAAAGTTAAAGTACCAATGATTGTCACACACACACACTAGGTGTGGTGAAATGTGTCCTCTGCATTTGACCCATCCTATGGTGCCAGTATGCTGTTTTTTTTCAATAAAATACTGGATAGGATAAAAATGTAGTTTGTCTCTTTTATCCGATTATTAATCAATCAATCGAAGTAATAATCGACAGATTAATCGATTATCAAATTAATCGTTAGTTGCAGCCCTAAAGCAGATGTATAAATCTTATTATATATTGAAAATGATGCCTGTCCTAATGAATAAAAGTTGGTTTAAGAAAATACATACAATGATATCACATTTTATATGGTGTGGAAAGAAGGCTGGATGTTCATATTTAGATTGTCTAGTACACAAGATAAAGGAGGACTACAATCACCAAACTGTTTACATTATTATATCTCCTTTGGTTGTGAACAAGCAAGCCATGTATTCCATTCTTCTGCAGATAAAACATGGATCAACATAGAACAAAATCTGTTAATGAATTTGGACATTGATGTGGGGAGTCTGTATTTCATCAAAAAATACCAAATGAATTGAGGCAGAGCCCAATAGAAGCCACTTATAGCATTCTAAAACTGTGTCAGAAATACTTTGACTGAACCCAATTCCATCTGTGAATCAACCTCTTTGGTACAATCTAGGGCTGCAACTAACGATTAATTTGATAATCGATTAATCTGTCAATTATTACTTCGATTAATCGATTAATAATCGGATAAAAGAGACAAACTACATTTCTATCCTTTCCAGTATTTTATTGAAAAAAAACAGCATACTGGTACCATACTTATTTGGATTATTGTTTCTCAGCTGTTTGTATATGTTGCAGTTTATAAATAAAGGTTTATAAAAATTAAAAAAATGCCTCTCCACATGCGCATAGCATAGATCCAACAGATCGATGACTAAATTAATCGCCAACTATTTTTATAATCGATTTTAATTGATTTAATCGATTAGTTGTTGCAGCCCTAGTACAATCTTAATATCATTATTGATAAAAATGTGGTCAAATGAACCACATGGAGAAAGACAAAGGTATTACTAAACCTCATCATATTGTTCATGTAAACTCCTTTAAACAATTCAATTAATTAGTTGATCAGTTTAATATACCCAGAAATCATGTTTAAAATTGTATCTCTTTAAAACACGCTGTAGAAAAATGCATATCCTCTGAAAGTAGGACTTTTAATAGCCATGAACTGGAAGATACAAGTTTGTATCAGGGTACAATTAAAAAAATAATTAAAAGATTTGTATGGAATAATAAATTAACATCATACTAGGAATGCAAATGATGCATGCGTTCAGAGACGGATGATCGACTTAAACATTTTAGATAAAAGAGACTTATCATGGAATGATATTTGGAAAAATGCCAACAAGCCCTTTACAAGCATTAGAAATAAGCTGAGTCACTAAGATCTTGAATAGATTGTATTTTACATCTTCCCCGCTGTTTAAAATTGGTGCAGTAGATAGCAAGTTATGTATGAAGTGTCGGGCAGCTGAGGGAACTCTTGTTCATTTATTTTGGGAATGTCAGAGAATAAAAGAGTTATGGTTGAAAACAACAAAAGAAGCAATAACAATCCTAAATGTAAACATACCAATGACACTGCAAACTTGTATTCTTGGTTTAAAAAGGTAGAAAAGCGCTATACAAGTACAACCCATTAACCATTAACCATTGGTGATCTGCGTCAATTTAGTAATGTCATTAAAGAACAAATATGCATTTCTTTCAAATGGATCACAACAGAAACGTTAATATTAAGACAAATGGATAGATGTTGATAGTCCAACTCATACTGACTGGTATACACACGCTATGGAGATGATATCAGTAGAACAAACTGCATTTAGTTTAAAAATGATAAAATGATAAAATATATGAAAAAATACAATATAGATAATATAAATATAACATCAATAAGTTAATAAAAACATAGCATTAAGAGAATAAATGTAGTAATATTAATCAGTAAGATAGAAAACAACACAATAAAATAAAATAAAAACATAAGCGTTTAAGATGATGCAGTGACTTTAAAACTGGTGTAATGTGCTCCTGCCCTTAAGATATATATGGTCCTCCTTTTGTAATAATTGTATATATATATATGAGCAACTACATCAACAATATGATTTGCCTGAGTAGCTGGACAGGACAAAAGAAAAAAAAAGCTTATATTCTTTTTGGGAAGACCAGAGAGCACGACGTTACAATAGCCTAAACGACAGGAAATAAAATCATGCATTAGCACCTCCAGGTTGGCCTGAGAGAGAAACGGGCAGACTCTGGCTATGTTCTTAAAGGGAAACTTTTTTGGAATTGTGCCTATCGTTCACAATCATTATGAGAGACATGACGACAAATAGATTTTTTTTTTAATGCATTATAAATATGAATATATCAGATCAAACGTCTGCTTACAATGGAGCTTATGGGAGTCATTCAATTGTGCCTATAGAGCCCCTAAAAAAACATCCAATCACCTACATTAGGGTTTTATATACATGATGTAAGTATATACATAATGTAGTAACGGGCACATCTATAAATGTTACGGTACAGGGGGAAGAAGACGGCACAAATGCAGGGACGTAGTTTAGCTCTATTCATTATAAACAAGGGAAATGAGGCGTGTAACTAATCAAAATATGTGTGGTGTGCGACTATGTGTAGTAATTGACAAAGTGTTACCAGGAGTGTTGAGCAAGGTGCGGAAGTCCATGGAGGGCAAGGCAAGCTCGGAGATCCAGAGACAGGCAGGAGGTCAGGGGCAAGAGCGAGCCATCAAAGTCTGTGTTCAGGCTGGAGGTCGACATCCAAAGATGCCGGCAGGGGAACCAGAGGGAATACGGGGAGACGAGACACACAGCTTGTGACGAGGAAACGGATGAATGCTGCTGGATGGCGACAAGGAACACAATACAAATGAACACGGAGGGGGAGAAACAGAGAGCTACAGAGAGTGCGCATAGAGTTAGAGCTGCAGGCTTACTGTACGGGAACAGGTCGCTACGTTCTGGCCCGGAACGCAGGTTTGCTCTGGCTTAAGAAGCCTGGCGTCTCATCAGCTTCAGGTGTGCAGATTGCTGATTGATTGCAGCTGCTGCAGGAGTGGCGTGCGCAGGTGCGCACTTTGGAAGTGTGCTCAGCGCTGCGCATTTATTATTTACATACTTAAACATTCTAAAAATCCGCAGTGCATTAATTTAAAAAACGGATCACAAGGTTTGCTTTTTTTCATCACTGATATCTGCTCACTGCAGACTTTATGAGAGCCATCCATCCGTCCATTTCTACCGCTTGTCCCTTTCGGGGTCGCGGGGGGTGCCGGAGTCTATCTCAGCTGCAACAAACAAAATAAAACCTCATTTACTGTATAACATCTGCTGTCATTAGGATGCCAACTGCTGGAATGTCAGCAGTGGGTGAGCTACAGAAGAAACAATCATAGTGGTGAGGAGGAAGAGGTGTGAGCCTACTACAACTTGGCAGCACCACTGGAGTCTGAGAAGCCCGAATGTCAAACACACACACACACACACACACACACACACACACACACACACACACACACACACACACACACACACACACACACACACACACACACACACACACACACTCCGAGCAGCCCCTCTGAGGAATAATTCCAGTAGCCAGGATAAATTTGCAGCAGCAGGGTGTCTCTATTTACCAATAATTGCATGTCTCTGCCCTTATTTGTATATATATATATATACACACATTTTCTACCGCTTGTCCCTCTCGTGTGTGTGTATGTGTATATATATATATATATATATATATATATATATATATATATATATATATATATATATATATATATATATTTTCTACCGCTTGTCCCTCCTGTGTGTGTATGTATATATATATATATATATATATATATATATATATATATATATATATAAATATACTGGGCCGCCTCGGGAAGTCTGCACGGGGGAGAGAAGCGACAGAACATGCTGTCAGCCTTGCACGCTGTTCTGCCGCAAGTTGACAGCTTATTGGGCAATCTGCGCTCCATACATGAATGCAGTCTGTGTGCAGCACACAACCTGTCTGTCTGACACACACTTCTAGTCAAAGACCACTGCAAGGGTAATGCACTCAGAGCTGCGTTATGGTCAACCGGGTTCCTACGATTGCTTAGATTTTGCAAAAAGTGACAAACAAGGGATTGCTGTATATATACAAACTACGGCTGAGCAATACAACAATGTCAATAGACTATAGAGCGCACCCGTATATAAGCCGCACCCACAAAATTTTAGAAGAAAAAATATTTGTCCATATATTAGCCTATAAGCCGCAGATATATACTGGTACGAAATATTTTGTAAATGTTTATTTACATACCTTAATTGTTTCCAAACGGTGCCTGTAACACGGCAGTAAAACGGCTGATCAAACAAAGCAGAAGTCAACGTCATGGACCCACTAGCTGCGGAAGCTAGCTCTCTAATCAGCTAAACAAACTTAATAACTCCACGGTGATGTTTTGTTAAATTTGTGAAACTAAAACAATAGAATGCCATTGTAAGTTAATGAAACTTACGCATACTTTTGTAAACTAGTTAGCATACTGGCTAATGAAAAAAATCTATCAACATGTTTTAGTACGAATTTGGTAAGCTATGAAGCCGCACAGCTTGATGTGCTTCAGCATACGAGTATTATTATGGTGTGTGTATAAGGTAAAACAGATTATTTGGCGTTTTGTTTCAAAACATTATGCCAATGCAACTTTTTTTACCTTCTGGTACCTGCTGGTCTGTATTTGGGATCTGCATAAATCCTGAAAAATTGCGCGCGTCCGCCTTTGTAGTCCGTGTAGTCGATAAGCTTCTTCTTTTTCTCTATCTTCTTGTTATGTGACATTCATCCTACGCTGTTGCCTTTTCTAATATAAAGTAGTGTAAAGTTCTTACTTATATCAGTCAGTAAACTCGCCATGAAAGTGCTAAAACATACCGGTGTAATGAGTTTACATTATTCACCCAAGGAACTTTAGTTATTAGAGAGTTCCGGTCAAACGGTTTTCCACGGGACACATTTGTTGTTTCCGGATGAGGAGATGCTGCTCCGTTATTGATTGAAGTAAAGTCTGAATGTCATTAAAACAGTTAGCTCCATCTTTTGAATCTTCTTCCACACCCGTCCTTGCACGCTACACCGCTACAACAAAGATGACGGGGAGAAGACGCTGCCGAAGGTGACGCAGGTAAATAAGACCGCCCACAAAACGGCGCATCCGGAAGCGACTGTCAGAAAGCGGCTTGAAGATGATCTGTAAAACATCATCTATGCAACATTTTGACCAAAGAACCACCATTACATGTTATGTAGACCACAAGGAAGTGTTTTCAAGTTAGAAAAAAATAATAATAATATGACTCCTTTAATGCGCCTTATACAAACCCTGTTTCCATATGAGTTGGGAAATTGTGTTAGATATAAATATAAACAGAATACAAGGATTTGCAAATCATTTTCAACCCATATTCAGTTGAATATGCTACAAAGACAACATATTTGATGTTCAAACTGATAAACATTTTTTTTTTGCAAATAATCATTAACTTTAGAATTTGATGCCAGCAACACGTGACAAAGAAGTTGGGAAAGGTGGCAATAAATACTGATAAAGTTGAGCAATGCTCATCAAACACTTATTTGGAACATCCCACAGGTGAACAGGCTAATTGGGAACAGGTGGGTGCCATGATTGGGTATAAAAGTAGATTCCATGAAATGCTCAGTCATTCACAAACAAGGATGGGGCGAGGGTCACCACTTTGTCAACAAATGCGTGAGCAAATTGTTGAACAGTTTAAGAAAAACCTTTCTCAACCAGCTATTGCAAGGAATTTAGGAATTTCACCATCTACGGTCCGTAATATCATCAAAGGGTTCAGAGAATCTGGAGAAATCACTGCACGTAAGCAGCTAAGCCCAAGACCTTCGATCCCTCAGGCTGTACTGCATCAACAAGCGACATCAGTGTGTAAAGGATATCACCACATGGGCTCAGGAACACTTCAGAAACCCACTGTCAGTAACTACAGTTGGTCGCTACATCTGTAAGTGCAAGTTAAAACTCTCCTATGCAAGGCGAAAACCGTTTATCAACAACACCCAGAAACGCCGCCGGCTTTGCTGGGCCAGAGCTCATCTAAGATGGACTGATACAAAGTGGAAAAGTGTTCTGTGGTCTGACGAGTCCACATTTCAAATTGTTTTTGGAAACTGTGGACGTTGTGTCCTCCGGACCAAAGAGGAAAAGAACCATTCGGATTGTTATAGGCACAAAGTTAAAAAGCCAGCATCTGTGATGGTATGGGGGTGTATTAGTGCCCAAGACATGGGCAACTTACACATCTGTGAAGGCGCCATTAATGCTGAAAGGTACATACAGGTTTTGGCGCAACATATGTTGCCATCCAAGCAACGTTACCATAGACGCCCCTGCTTATTTCAGCAAGACAATGCCAAGCCACGTGTTACATCAACGTGGCTTCATAGTAAAAGAGTGCGGGTACTAGACTGGCCTGCCTGTAGTCCAGACCGGTCTCCCATTGAAAATGTGTGGCGCATTATGAAGCCTAAAATACCACAACGGAGACCCCCGGTCTGTGAAACAACTTAAGCTGTACATCAAGCAAGAATGGGAAAGAATTCCACCTGAGAAGCTTAAAAAATGTGTCTCCTCAGTTCCCAAACGTTTACTGAGTGTTGTTAAAAGGAAAGGCCATGTAACACAGTGGTGAACATGCCCTTTCCCCACTACTTTGGCACGTGTTGCAGCCACGAAATTCTAAGTTAATTATTATTTGCAAAAAAAAATAAAGTTTATGAGTTTGAACATCAAATATCTTGTCTTTGTAGTGCATTCAACTGAATATGGGTTGAAAATGATTTGAAAATCATTGTATTCCGTTTATATTTACATCTAACACAATTTCCCAACTCATATGGAAACGGGGTTTGTATACGAAAAAAGATCAAAAATAGACCATTCATCGGCAGTGCGCCTTATGGTCTGAAAAATACAGTATTAGTATTAGCAGCATGGAAGCAGTGTCTCTTGTTTGTGCATCTGGCCGACTGGTCACGCATATCTCTCTGTGGAGGTGTGTTTTGTGCGGGCACAAGCCTGCAGGTAATTATTTGCAAAAGAATGGAGCGTCCATTGTGGCGTCCGTATGTGTGCACAGTGCAAGCGTGGGTGTATATTTCTGTTTTAACATTTGCCCTGTAAAAACAAAAAAGGCCTCACGAGAGCAACACACACGGGCCGCCCCGCTGTGGCAAAACCTAATTCCATTGTTCCCACTTAAATGTCTCCTTGTGTTTGTCGCTCGCTCTCCGGCCACGCCAAACTGTTCTTTTGTCACCGCCGCAGAGCAATTTGTCTTCAATGCGATTTATTGTTAATTTCATTTACGGCGGGAGGCAGGAGGAGCGCTTGATGAAAACACACGCTGGTGACAAGATAAGGAAGGTTTTAGTGTTCTTCCACTGTTTTAGTTGACATGTCTGACTTCATAAATACAAAAAAAAAGAAAGATGGATTTTTCATTTAAAAGGCCACAATTACCATATTAATAGTTTGGTCTTAATTTGTGAATTAGCTGCAGAGTACATGTGGCGACTGGAAGAAAAAAAAGTGGCTGCGAGGTTGGTGATAATCCCACGTCGATGCCTTCTACTTATCTGATGCGGTGAAATGGCAGGTTCCAGTAATCCTCGATACCATCTCGTATTGATCAGTGATGCTACATGTCAGATTGGATTTGGGTGTGAGTGTAAACTAACTCTTCTAAAGATGGAGTTGTGTCAAAACCTACACACCTGTGCTATTATTTTTCTGACAAATACACCACATGGTGGGTCTGTTAGCAAAGGCCATGAAACCGGACTGACTTGAAATTTCTCACATCATCGGCGGGCACTCGAACGAGTATGACGATCCTCCTGGTAGGGGTGTATCCCTTTATGGAGGATGCCTGTGCGTGACTTTGTTTTAAGTGGGGAGACTGGTGCACAGACAGTCACCACACCATCCTTGACAGAATCGGGTCAGGGTCCAGTGGCATGGAGGCCAAGACGACTGGGGACCCTTTTCTGCTGCAGCCTTCTTCCGCCGTCGCAGCCGTTGTGGTAGTTCTTAAATCTACCGTCTTCCGCCTCCTCCGCCGTTGAGGTCTTCATCGTATCCCTGGCTAGGGGGCAGTCAGGTACTAGGCCTTTGCCAAGGGGCCACCTGGGGTAACAGTAGTAAAGGGGTTAACCTCCTAGTGCCCCAAGACCCCATAGGTGCGGTATAGCTCGGTTGGTAGAGCGGCTGTGCCAGCAACTTGAGGGTTGCAGGTTCGATCCCCGCTTTCGTCATCCTAGTTACTGCCGTTGTGTCCTTGGGGAAGACACTTTACCCACCTGCTCTCAGTGCCACCCACACTGGTTTAAATGTAACTTAGATATTGGGTTTCACTATGTAAAGCGCTTTGAGTCACTAGAGAAAAGCGCTATATACAATATAATTGATTGATTGATAGAGGAGCCTCCACTGCCGGATGCACTTTAAAGGCCTACTGAAATGAATTTTTTTTAGTTTGAACGGGGATAGCAGATCCATTCTATGTGTCATACTTGATCATTTTGCGATATTGCCATATTTTTGCTGAAAGGATTTAGTAGAGAACATCGACGATAAAGTTCGCAAACTTTTGGTCGCTGATAAAAAAAGCCTTGCCCCTACCGGAAGTAGCGTGATGTCGCAGGTTGAAAGGCTCCTCACATTTCCCCATTGTTTACACCAGCAGCGAGAGCGATTCGGACCGAGAAAGCGACGATTACCCCATTAATTTGAGCGAGGATGAAAGATTCGTGGATGAGGTACGTGAGAGTGAAGGACTAGAGTGCAGTGCAGGACGTATCTTTTTTCGCTCTGACCGTAACTTAGGTACGAGGGCTCATTGGATTCCACACTTTCTCCTTTTTCTATTGTGGATCATTGATTTGTATTTTAAACCACCTCGGATACTATATCCTCTTGAAAATGAGAGTCGAGAACGCGAAATGGACATTCACAGTGATTTTTATCTCCACGACAATACATCGGCGAAACACTTTAGCTACGGAGCTAACGTGATAGCATCGGGCTTAACTGCAGATAGAAACAAAAGAAATAAACCCCTGACTGGAAGGATAGACAGAAAATCAACAATACTATTAAACCATGGACCTGTAAATACACGGTTAATGCTTTCCAGCCTGGCGAAGCTTAACAATGCTGTTGCTAACGACGCCATTGAAGCTAACTTAGCAACGGGACCTCACAGAGCTATGCTAAAAACATTAGCTATCCACCTACGCCAGCCAGCCCTCATCTGCTCATCAACACCCGTGCTCACCTGCGTTCCAGCGATCGACGGACAACGAAGGACTTCACCCGATCATCGATGCGGTCGGCGTCTAGCGTCGGATAGCACGTCTGCTATCCAAGTCAAAGTCCTCCTGGTTGTGTTGCTGCAGCCAGCCGCTAATACACCGATCCCACCTACAACTTTCTTCTTTGCAGTCTTCATTGTTCATTAAACAAATTGCAAAAGATTCACCAACACAGATGTCCAGAATACTGTGGAATTTTGCGATGAAAACTGAGCTTTTTGTATTGGGTACAATGGTGTGGAAATACTTCCGTTTCAACGATTGACGTCACGCGCAAACGTCATCATACATAGACGTTTTCAACCGGAAGTTTCACAGGAAATTTAAAATTGCACTTTATAAATTAACCCGGCTGTATTGGCATGTGTTGCAATGTTAAGATTTCATCATTGATATATAAACTATCAGACTGCGTGGTCGGTAGTAGTGGGTTTCAGTAGGCCTTTAACGTCATGCCCAGGACATTAAAGAGTGTTTCCGCCCGGTCTCGAACCGGGGACCTTTCGCGTGTGAGGCGAACGTGATAACACTGACACTACGGAAACCACACTTGATGACGCCATGCATGTGTGCCTAATGTCCTCGTGTCCACTGTGCTTGCGTTCAATGATGGATGCTGCTCCTTTGACACTGCAGAATGGAACATGGTCATTTTATAGCTGGGTGGGTCCAAGCCCTGCGACCAGCATGTATTGTGTCCCATAGGGCGAAGGGGGGGGGGGGGGGGGACGAAAAAATGAAGCGGTTCTGCTGTGGGCTTGTCAAGAAGTGTCCCTACTTGCTCACAAATCAATATGAGCTTTAAAAGTGTAGCCAGCGGAATGTAACCGGCCGCTGTTTCCTCCTCCGGTAATGACTGAGCAGCTTGGATGGAGCCAAACGGGCCCCGCGGGCCACACAACACTGACTGGTGTTGCTGGCGCACATTAATAATGCATTACGCCGTGTAGCACGGGATAATTAACTCTGCAATTTGAAAAGTGTAGTTCGGATGCGTAAAAAAACAACACAGTGATGAATTAGCTACTTTTAGCTGAAAAAAAACAGGATATATGAAGTCCAATTATGCAGAAATTGTCCACGGAAGAATGTATTGCATAACAGTGTTCCCCCGCACTATAGAATGTAAATAATACATCCTATCTATTGTTGGACTCATTTGTTTTCTTTGTTTACCATTTAAATCACAATAAAACCTTAATTTCCCCAGCCGTAGTTGCTAGCAAACAAACATCATTTTGACACTCAATGATAATTTCACTTTTGTCAGAAGTATTACAAGTCTCTTTGTTTTTTGGAGTTAAAGGTAAAACCACTTGCACTGCCCCAGATAAGACAACAGGACTACACCCTTTTTGTTTAAGTCACATTCGTCAAACTCAAGGCCCGGGAACGTCATTTAATATGGCCCGCGAAAGCCTGGGAATAATGTGGATACTTCATCTTTCTCACTAAATGTTTTCATTGTCTCCATTTTGATGGAAAAAAAAGGTATGTAATACATGGAATTTCATGTTTTAAACTTAGATATACATACAAATATTCAATTGTTATTGGTGGCACCTCGCCATTCGGTTCCGATTCTTGGGGTGAGGATTTGATTCATAACCGATACTCGATCCAACATGATTCTCGGTTTTTGCAATGTATTATTTGGTATAATAATAACTCCTTAAAGGCCTACTGAAACCCACTACTACCGACCACGCAGTCTGATAGTTTATATATCAATGATGAAATCTTAACATTGCAACACATGCCGATACGGCCGGGTTAGATTAGTAAAGTGCAATTTTAAATTTCCCGCAAAATATCCTGCTGAAAACGTTTCGGTATGATGACGTTTGCGCGTGACGTCACGGATTGTAGCGGACATTTTGGGACAGCATTGTGGCCAGCTATTAAGTCGTCTGTTTTCATCGCAAAATTCCACAGTATTCTGGACATCTGTGTTGGTGAATCTTTTGCAATTTGTTTAATGAACAATGGAGATAGCAAAGAAGAAAGCTGTAGGAGGGAAGTGGTGTATTAGCGGCCGGCTGCAGCAACACAAACATGTAGTGGCTACGTCGTAGCCGGTGTTTCATTGTTTACATTCCCGAACGATGACAGTCAAGCTTTACCATTGGCCTGTGGAGAACTGGGACAACAGAGACTCTTACCAGGAGGACTTTGAGTTGGATACGCATGTTTGTGGAGATGGGACAACAGAGACTCTTACCAGGAGGACTTTGAGTTGGATACGCGCTACCGTGAGTACGCAGCTGCGGCTTCCAAACATTTGATCGCTTGCCCGTACGTGCTTGCCGCTATGTGCATGTCACGTACGTAACTTTGGGGAAATATATGTGCTGTATGAACTTTGCGGAGGTGAACGGTACTTTGGGCTGTAGGATTGAGTGTGTTGTGCGGGTGTTTGATTTGTATTGGCGGGTTATATGGACGGAAGGGGGGAGGTGTTTGTTATGCGGGATTAATTTGTGGCGTATTAAATATAAGCCTGGTTGTGTTGTGGCTAATAGAGTATATATATGTCTTGTGTTTATTTACTGTTCTAGTCATTCCCAGCTGAATATCAGGTCCCACCCGCCTCTCACAGCATCTTCCCTATCTGAATCGCTTCCACTGCCCTCTAATCCTTCACTCTCACTTTCCTCATCCACAAATCTTTCATCCTCGCTCAAATTAATGGGGAAATTGTCGCTTTCTCGGTTCGAATCGCTCTCGCTGCTTATGGTCATGATTGTAAACAATGTGCAGATGTGAGGAGCTCCACAACCTGTGACGTCACGCTACTTCCGGTTCAGGCAAGGCTTTTTTTATCAGCGACCAAAAGTTGAAAACTTTATCGTCGATGTTCTCTACTAAATCCTTTCAGCAAAAATATGGCAATATCGCAAAATGATCAAGTATGACACACAGAATGGATCTGCTATCCCCGTTTAAATAAGAAAATCTCATTTCAGTAGGCCTTTAACAAAACAGCTTACAGGTTACACAACCTCCTTTTAGTTGCTGACGCATGACACATACGTGCACCAAGTAAGCCTAAATGTATTTTTTATTTTTTATTTATTCGTCCAAAAAAATTATAAATTCGTTTTTTGAAAATTACTAAAAAAAAATCGGGAATCGAATGTGATTAAAAAAACACAAATACAAACACTCAATTATAAAACAATTGTACTTTCTTCTTTTGCAGTTCTAGCAACAGAAAAAATATTTTTTTGCGAACACACATACTAACAGAAGATAATAATAATAATAATAGGCCGATCGATGGATTATTTTTTGCTAACGGCCATAATGTTTTGTATTCAACAAATAGTTTTCATAAAACACCCACAGAGACACAGAAAAGGTGTTTTACTGGTTGTTCTATGGCGCCATCATTTGGACGAGTTCGCTCACTGCAGGTGCTAAACGTCTACAGTTGTTCCTTCTGTTTAGTGTCTTGAACCAGAAGTACAAGTCCCGTTCCTTCTACAAGTCACCCATAGCGTTTCTACTCGTATGCTTTATTCATTCATCACTCCAAGCAATGTTTTTAAGTTTTACAATATAACTAAAACAATTCATACTTATCGGTACTAAACGGTACATGTTTGATAGCAGCGTTTCCATGCACATTTTTACGTGCTATCGTAATGAAATGAATCCGTTAGCATTAGCTGCTGGCCCCACTATGGACTGGACTCTCACTATTATGTTAGATCCACTATGGACTGGACTCTCACTATTATGTTAGATCCACTATGGACTGGACTTTCACAATATTATGCTAGACCCACTCGACGTCCATTGCACCGGTCTCCCCTAGAGGGGGGTCACCCACATCTGCGGTCCTCTCCAAGGTTTCTCATTGTCATTCTCATTGACCTCCCACTGGGTTGAGTTTTTCCTTGCCCTTTTGTGGGATCTGAACCTAGGATGTCGTTGTGGCTTGTGCAGCCCTTTGAGACACTTGTGATTTAGGGCTATATAAATAAACATTGATTGATTGATTGATTGATTGATAGCTAATATGCTAATACATTGTGTAAGTATTATTGTTATGAATTGGAAAAGGGGTAAGATTAAATAAACTTTGCTTCTTCTTACTCCTTTTCGGACATGTTGTAATAAGAAATAAAATGATGTGAAATGTGTGATGTATGATGTTGAAATAACACTCAACAATCAAAAATGTGCGGTTTTGGTTTATTCTTGCATTGAGTGGCAATATCCTCATATTTTATTGGGTAGTGTTGAGGTGTGTCCACTAACGCTGACAAATTGTGCCCGTTGGCCTTTAAGTTAAAACACGTTTCACCAATGGAGTGCGGCAGATTTCCATTTGCATCGTGCCCATACTAATCTAACCGTTGTAACAGCCTAATTGATCGCTTGCTGTAAATGTAATTGGAATCATTTGAGGGCTTTATACGGCAACCAGCCCACCCCCCCCGCCTTACTCCCTTTTCCTACATCACATCCTCGTGTTCCATCGCCTGTGGTTCTGGTCCACTGCTCCAGCTCCCTCCCTGGTCTTTATTGACTGTTGACTACAAAGGAGTGTAATAGAGGGCACCTGCCCCCAGTCTAACTGTAATAAACTCCCCTGTAGAACTCTCGAGGGGGCTCGTAGGCTGGACCTCTGCCCAAATCACTATATTGTTTTTTAAAGGGTTACGAGTTATTTATAGTATATTTTTGCCGATTATCTTGACCTGTAGCAAGTCACGCTGAAGATGGCTGACAGGTTTCGAACCCACTGACTGAGCAGTAAACATAATATTTGTATGAATGTAGTGAGGTAAATAAAAAAAATGTGATCGTGAAGGATCATGAAAAGTTCATAAAAAACTTAAAATAGATTAACTCCTCGTAACAAAAGTTGAGATTAAATGAACTGAACTATATATACATGTGTGTGTGTATATATATATATATATATATATATATATATATATATATATATATATATATATATATATATATATATATATATATATATATATATATATATACAGTATATATACATATATATCAATCAGTATTTCCCACACATTCATTTATTTGTGGCGGCCCGCCACGAAAGAATTACGTCCGCCACAAATAGATTTGTATTTATTTTTATTTATTTTTATTTTTTAAATTTTTTTTTTTGTCCTGTCCAGCTTCTCAGGCAAATCATATAGTTGATGTAGATGCCCATATAGGCTGTTCAGATTTACTTTACATAAGAGAAGTGTAGGATACTTCTCTTGTTGCCTTATTTGTATTTGACCACTACTGTTTTCTGTTTATTTGTTACTGACTGTGGCAGGACACTTCTGCCTCTGTTTCACTTTATGTTGCTGGTAAATAATATGGTTGTAGTAGTAGTAGGCTAAAGTTAAATTATTTAGTATGCACTAATTAAAGGGGCAGAGCTTTAAGAGACATTTAAGCTTTTATATTTTATAAGATATATTTTTTGTAAGAACCACAATTAATAAATATATTTCAGTATCGGCAGCACGGTGGAAGAGGGGTTAGTACGTCTGCCTCACAAGACGAAGGTCCTGAGTAGTCGTGAGTTCAATCCCGGGCTCGGGATCTTTCTGTGTGGAGTTTCCTTTTTTTCCCTGTGACTGCGTGGGTTCCCTCCGGGTACTCCGGCTTCCTCCCACCTCCA